>NW_024962252.1:101054887-101207387 GCF_019238085.1 Lagopus leucura
AGGGAAGGGAAGGGACGGGAAGGGAAGGGAAGGGAAGGGAAGGGAAGGGAAGGGAAGGGAAGGGAAGGGAAGGGAAGGGAAGGGAAGGGAAGGGAAGGGAAGGGAAGGGAAGGGAGTAATCCAATTAGCCCCCACAGCAGATGCAAAATTCTAACCCTCAAGACAAGGTCTGAAAATACTTGAAAGAACAAACAAATACTTGCAGCAATAGCTTTTGTTATTAATCCATTGCACAAAATACTGCCTTTGCCAGAAAGTCAAGGAGTGAAAGCTAAGTGGAAAAAATGTCTCCTGAGTATATTGAAGTGTTTCTATCTGAACAGATGTCCTCTCGTTTCTGTTATAAAGCAAACACGCTCTTGCGTGACTCAGTTAAAACGCAAACATGATAAACCATCTGAAAATAAAATAATTGTGTTATTCCTTCCTTAAATTATTATGTATGCCAGTTGGATGATCACTTTGAAGGCAATGCTTTGTTAATCAATGATGAGGTAGTTCCCTTTCTCAAAGTCATTAAAATTTCATGCATCCAGCTTCCAGTCACTTAGCATTGCATCTTTCATGTTTTGCATGTTTCCTTATATTTGACAATTCATGAGCCATCTGCTTATGCTATTTCCCCAAGAAAGTTATCCATTAAGTTTTAAAGTAATAAAGATATGTAAGTGTATACATGAAAAGTTTCCTGCTTATAAACGATCTTGCTTTGATGGATGTAATACATTAAGCCACCTTTACTTCTTCAGAGCTGTGTAGTCCAGAATTTCTCATATCACTGCTGTACTCGTATCGCTCTGGCAAACATGACCTGCATAATACAGCATGTACTTCAAACTCAACACAACACAGACACTAGGAATGGTCACTAGCATCCTCTTTTTAATTGACTGAACAAAACATTCAAAATTGGGATCTGACTAATAAAACAGATTTTTTCCTAGTGGATAAATACTCATATTTCTTTCATGAGATAACAAAGTATATTCAAAAATCGGGTTTTAAGAGCATCTCAGGAATCTAAGTCCAAGGACTCCAGTACCAAATACAGCTCTTAACTCCAGTGTTGTATAATTCTACTCAGATGTTCTTCAGTAAGAATACCTACCAGTCCCACAGCAGATATATGCTAAAGCTTTCTTACAAAACTAACCAGAATTTTAAGAATAAAACAAAGGGATTTTTTTTTTTTTTTAACTTTTACAACTTATTCTAAGTGGTTTGAAGGGAAAGGGTGTAACACAACTTTTTGTAAACCTGTGACATGTAAATAATGACCTCTGAAATAGCATTTACAACAACCTGAACAAGCAGAGGTGATTAGAATATATGAAAGATTTTTTTTCAAACCTGCCTCTGGATTCAGATAATCAGTGGCATAGTATTAGCACAGATTCACTGTGCAACACCTGCAGTACCAAAAGGACTAAGAGCAACAATTACCTCCACAACATAATCAGGCAGAGCTCCTTCTGCTCACGCTCAAGAGGCAGATGCATTCAGCTACAACATAGCTATTATAACATCTGCAAAGGAGTGTAGCAATTAAAATTCTGATAAATGCTCCATTTTTGAACAGTCAATGATTTTCCAGCACTGTTAAAGGCACCCCTGCCCCTCTGTGACATATTTATGTGGTTTATTTAACTTGGAAAAGAGAAGGCTCTGGGGAGAGCTCATTGTGGCCTTCCAGTACTTGAAGGAAATCATAGAATCATAGAATAGCTTGAGTTGGAAGGGACCTCAAGGATTATCAGGTTCCAACTGCCCTGCTACAGGCAAGGGGGGAACAACTTTTTACATGGTTAGATAGTGATACAATTAGGGGGAATGGCTTTAAACTAAAAGGGGAAATTCAGGGTAGCTGTTTGGAAGTTTTTAACTCAGTGAGGCACTGGCAGAGGCTGCCCAGAGAGCTGTGGGTGCCCCATCTCTGGAAGTGTTCAAGCTCAGGCTTGATGTGGCCCTGTGCATCCTGATCTGGTGGGAGGCAACCCTGCCCATGGCAAGGGGGTTGGAGCTTGATGATCAGAAATCAGAAATCACAGAAACACTAAGGTTGGAAAAGACCTACAAGATCATCCAGTCCAACCATCCACCTATCACCAATAGTTCTCACTAATCCATGTCCCTCAACACAACATCCAAACGATCCTCGAACACCTCCAGGGTCAGAGAACCCACCACCTCCCTGGACAGCTCATTCCAGTGCCTGACCACTCTTTCAGAGAAGACGTCCCTTCCAATCTAAGCTATTCTATGATTCTATGAGCTCCCTCTCTCTTATTCTCTTCCTAGTATTCTCCTGAGGAAACTGGCAGCTATAGCTTGGACAGGTAGACTCTTCTGGCTAAAGAACTGGCAGTGTGATCAGTCTCAGACAGTGGTGGCAAACAGTTAAATCCAGCTGGTGTCCAGCACAAGTGGTGTTCTCCAGGGGTCAATACTGGGGCCCATCCTGTTTAATATCTTTATTGATGATCTGGATGAGGGGATTGAGTGCACCCTCAGTAAGTTTGCAGATGACACCCACTTGGGAGGAAGTGTTGATCTGCCTAAGGGTAGGAAGGCCCTGTAGAGGGATCTAGACAGACTGGATTGCTGGGCTGAGGTGAATGGAATGAAGTTCAGCAAAACCAAGTGCTGGTTCCAACACTTTGGTCACAAAAACCGCTGCAGGCTTGGGGTAGACTGGCTGGAAGACTGTGTGGAAGAAATAGACCTGGAGAATATCTCCAGGTTGTTGCTCAGCTGTACCTGAGTCAGCAGTGTGCCCAGCTGGCCAAGAAGGCCAATGGCATCCTGACTTGTATCAGAAACAGTGCAGTCAGCATGAACAGGGGGTAACCATCCCTCTGTACTGGCCTCATCTTGAAAGCTGTATTCATCAATGGGCCTCTCACTACAAGAAACTGACGTGCTAGAGCTTGTCCAGAGAAGGGCAACAAAGTTGGTGAAGGGTCTGGAGCACAGATCTTACAGGGAACAGCTGGGGGACCTGGGTTTATTCAGCCTGGAGAAGAGAAGGTTCAGGGGAGACCTTACTGTCCTCTACAATGACCTGAAATGAGGTTGTAGTGAGGTGAGAGTCAGCCTCTTCTCCTGGGTAACTAGTGATAGGATGAGAGATAATGGCCTCAAGTCATCCAGGGGAGGTTTAGGTTGGATATGAGGAAAAGATTATTCTTTAAATAATGGTCAGGAACTGGCACAGGCTGCCTAGGGAGCTGGGAGAGTCACTGTCCCTGGAGGCATTCAAGAAACATGTAGATGTGGTACTCAGGAACATGGTTTAGTGGCAATATTGGTAGTAGGTGGATCGTTGGACTGGATGATCTCCACAAACCTTAATGGTCTACCAACCTTAATGGTTCCATGATTCAATGACAATATTCAAGCTGCACACACAGATGTGCAAGAGACCAGCAATGCCTCAGATACTGTGAATAAAAGTAATTTTTCTGTATCAGTTGCTGATGCAGAAATGCAACTCTCAACAAAAAACATTGTGATTCTAATCCCATCTATGTAGCTGAGATCATTTTTCTTCTAAAAATGAATCTGAGAGGATAGATCATCTTCTCCAAAATGACACTGTTTAGTTTAGCCTCTGCCTTAAAACTTACCAGTTGTACATGCATGCACAGACTGGATTGGCTCAAGGAGTTAGAGCACCTACACTCTAGTCAGACCTCTAATAATTACTACTGTCCAAGAAGCAACTAAAATTGATTCAGTATTGGTTCATCAAGCATAATCAATGAGCCCTGGAGGAAGGCATCAGTACAGAAAACTAGTTAAAACAGTCAAATATAAACTAGATGATAGGTCTTGTTTCTTCTTCTGCCCTTCAATATGTGTGACAAAACAACTGTTACTCCTTCTGAAAGCTTGCTGAAAATTGAGTTAGTAGACAACAAAAGCTATTCTCAAATGCCGTTTAAGAATAATCATGTTTACCTCTAGTACTTGAATGTGCATATACCTTAAATTAATTTGCTGTCCATACAGTTGGGAGTTTCAGCCCGCAGGTTTCAGGAGGCACATGTCTCTCAACCAACTAACTAGGATACCATGTCCCATTCAATAGTGAGAACCATCTACCAGGCATTATGTAGAAGCTGTACATAATATCTTTCTTTCTTATTAATTTAGAGTTTCTTCTGGGGTCACTGCAATGAAAATTTGAAAGGAGTCATTTGGGCTCACGGGTTCAGTGTGCTGCTATCACAGTCCTAGCACATCATTCTTCTCCTAAGGCTAAACTAAAAATTTAAACAAACATCTGCAAATGCTAGAACACTTTCTGAATATTGAATAATTTTACTATAAGTTAAATTGTTTCTGAGATTACTATAAATATATATATATAATAATCAACTTGTTAGTAACTCAGTGTTAAAGGGCAAGAATTCACAAGTGATTTAAGCTCTTAAGTAACTTGAAAGGTTCCCCTATTAAATATTGAAAATATTGGAAAACCCTTCCAAAGTATAAAATTTCAGACCTTGTTAATTAGGATGGTAAAAGTAACATCCTCTGTTTCCAAATTATTCTACTTCCCCTGTTCAGACTGTGTAATTTATTATGAATCAAATGAATAATTCATAGCTACTGTGAGACACTGGCCAACTCCGCACACAATCATCTGTGAGCAATGCGCTGTTCAAACTTCAGGGCACTTTGCTGTGGCTGTGTTTAGTATCCCAGCATCTATGTTTACTGGCTGGCGTGCTCTTCACAAACCCTGAAATCATCAGTATTTGCACAAAAACCTGACTCCACAGACATCCAGCAAAATAAGAATACTTAACATACGACAAAAGCTGCGTATTCTTCAGAAAGAATTTCAATTATTTTGTCAAATACTGTGAAGCTCACAAGAAGAATCGTGGCATAATTGAATCATAGAATCACTAAGGTTAGAAAAGAGCTCCAGGGTTATCTAGTCCAATCTTTCACCTACCAGCAATACTTCCCTACTAAACCATGTGCTTTAGTACGAGGTCTAAATATTCCTTGAACATCTCCAGGGATGAAATCAGTGAAAGATATTCATTTGGAAGTTTTGTGCTTCTTATTAAATAGGATGGTAACAGATGTATTGCAAAAAAAACAGTATTCCAGAAAAAAATATTACATAAATATTACCTAAATAAACCTTCAATCCCAAACCCTGGTATTCTGGCCACAAGAAGGAATATAACACTGAATTCAGCAAATTAAGAAAAAATTGCCAAATCAAAGACACCCAACATTCCTCATACCTCAATCTCTAATGTAGTCCAAAAGAGGGACAGAGAGAAGGCAAAAAGGTGTTGAAGAATTTAACACATTAATCATATTGACAGCAAGAGAATAGTTCTGCTCTGAGTCGAGAGAAATGTCAAATACACCATGCATTTCTGATTCCCAACAGTGTGAAGTAGGTTGGACATCAATGGAGGAACAAAAGACTAAAAGTCTAAAGGAATATGTATTCAATGCAGGCAGTGGTCTGAGATGCATAAGTTAGCCAATGTGTATATCCATTGCTGTCTGGTTTTATTAATAACATTTAACTGTCAGTGTGGGACGAATTTTTCTCCTTTTCACACTCTAAAACCCAACAATAGAAAGCTGTAGCCATAGTAACACTGATGCTGTTATTAGGGGGAACCACTCACATCCGCTCAAAAAGAAGTATTTTTAAATTGAAACATCAGCACTGAAGTAGCAAAGATGGGGGCAAGGTAGCACCTACTGTGTTGTAAAAGCAAATATGCTCAAAGACCAATACAGCCTCAGTTGGCAATAAAATGGGCAGGTTGTGACATTCTGTGCTGCTGCAGCATTTTGTTTTATTGAGGAAAAAAAAAAATAAAAATCAGGGAATTGTATCAAAGAGACCAAAAGGCAAAGAAAAGCCTCTGTGATGTCCAAGTCCTGCTGTTGTCAACAGTCCATCTTTCAGTTATTTCAGTAGGGGCAGGACTTGGTCTGCAGCTTGGAGAGTGGACCCATAGAGAATTTCTGGGCAGCTACAGACTTCATCTCGGGATAAAGTCACGAATGTGCTGTAAAAAAGAAAGCCATTTCCAGCACTGCAAACTCCCTGTATCTCCGGCTTGGACTGTATTCTAGGAGAAGGGTGGTTATAATCCCAAAGGTGAGAGCATCCCAAATTCATTGTCGTGGATAGCAGTAGCAAACCCAATGAGGAACTTTTTACATCACCTAGTAATAGCAACACAGGCAAAGACAAACAGTAGATTCTTTTTTTTCTCCCTCTGTGCAGCACATTATGTGTTGGCACATTAGCCAACCAACTGCATTTTCTCACTGCAGTCTTAACAGCACTATACTCCCAATTACACAGTGATAGAAGCATTAGGCAGTTATCAGGCTTGACGTCCTCCATCCTCCTTCAACAACATCATGTCCTACAGAGAAGCTGCAGAAGAGGGATCCCAAGAGACATGCTCAAGCTACAATTATTCACCAAACTTCTCACTGTGTCTTGTAATTTAGGTATTTTCGTAAACCAAGGAAAGATAAGAATGGGCACAACAGCTAACACCTGGTCCCACCAGGGAAAGCAACTTGAGCCCGTGAGAGGCAGAGGCATGGGGTGACACCAGGACCCAACAAGAACAGGCCTGGAAGTCAGCCCATGCCTTTCCCACGCCAGCCAACCACAGCTTGAGCACTGTTTTCCAGGGCTGTTGCAAAGACAGAACTCCTCGTGGCTCCCATCCAAATTTAGCAAGGCTTTTTAATCAGCGAAGCCAAAATCTAATAGGAAATCCCAGGAACACCTGCAGTGATGCCCAGCATGGTACTGGCTTTTCCTTGCCTTTGTGAAAGCATTCCTGAGAATATGCCCTGATTTCTTTTGAAACAGTTCCTTTGCAAATTCCCTGCTGGGGCAAATGGTAGCATTCTAAGTGTCTTAAAAAAAGCATTTAATGTAGATTTAATAGGGCTGTAAAAGTATCTATGAGCTCTAGAAGAACACTTACAACAATTTAATGAATACACAGGATAAATCTAGGCAAGGCCCATCCCAGAAACACCACACAGCATTTGCTTTAGAGTTCATTATCCAAGAAGATTTACTTGCTTACTTTACATTTGTGATTACATTTGCAATTAAAGTTGCAACCTAGCTGAAGCTCAAAGCCCTGTTTTTCCCCATGAGTTCACAAACACAAAATCTGAAGACCTACCAGCACTTCATCAGCTCATGCTCCTTGTGGACACTTTCTGAAGTCCCCAAAGCTCAGACGCTTGGAGCAGCCATGCTCTGGCTTGTCAAATTCATTTCCAGTTGTTGCCCCATTGAGGATGTGCTTTAAACATCAGTCTAACCATGCAAAACCTACCAGTGTCTCTACTACTCCCTTTCCACCTCCTGCCTTTTGTTTTTTTTCCTTTTTTTTTTTTTCCCCACTCCCTTAAGGCATTCTTCTCTTTCACCCATTTGCAGTAATTGTCCTTCTGTGTTCATTCCTGGTTTTTGTTCACGCTTTGAGCTCTCTTCAGTCCCCATTTTGGGCCTAATCCTGCAATCACTTTGCATGCAGGGCTCCAGCAAGCATGCTCACTTTCCTTGCAGTAGTAGTGAGCAAATAGAAGCAGTCACAAAACTGCTTAGTCTTGCAGGCAATAAAAGAAGTGTTTTCATCTAAACTGCCCTCAGTCTCAGCCACTTGAGGGAAGAGAATAGATGGTGCAGAGAGAGAAGATTATATAGCAGAGGTAGACAAATATCTATGTAGTTAAACTGCCACACACGGGGTTTCAGATCTGGCTGTTGCTATTATCCGTTTAGAGCCAGCTGCCGCCACTTCTCCTGCATGGACTGGGTCCTGTTCTGGGCTTTAAGTACCTAATGGCCTCTTGTGCTGGAAGACTCCTTGGTGGTTTTCCTGGTAACCATCCACATCTGCTCAGTCTCATCACTGAGAGCATCTGAGACTGCACTACTGAAGATGAGAGTCCTCAGTGAGGACAGGCTCGATTTTGCACTCATGTTTTCAACCAACATGAAAGACATTTGTCCTGTGATCCAAAGCTGAGCGATGCACAGCCACTGCAGCCAGCCCTCAACAACTGGTGCCATGCTCTGGCTTTTGGGATGTATGGCAGGCTCTCTGTTCTGCATCTTGAAAAGCTCTCTTCAGGACTGACCATAAATGCCTCAATGGTCAGCTTGCCCTCTCCTATCCCTTGGCATGCGGCACTGATGGGTATCCTGTTATGACTTCACTTGAAAATACTTGTATTAAATGGTGCTCACTGATACAGCTACTGAATGCTCTGAAGGACTTATTAGGGAAGCTGGGGTTTGAAACATATCCCTTTGCCATTTGGTTGTTTTGTCTATGAAGTTCAATTAGCATTACCTACTTCAGAAAGACTGGGGAAAGGTGCATTTATAATTCATTTATATCTTGCACTTTAAGGAACTCAGAGGGAAGGCACCCTAAGTGCACAGCAGTACTATTAATAGCATGTTTTTACATTGGCTCATAAATACCTGCCCTGCCTCTCTTCTATTTTTCCCCTATTTTCAGGAAAATTACCATATTAAAAAAAAAAAAAAAACAAATGCTAATTGGATGAAAGCTCAGGAAAGAAAATGCTCAAGTAACCTTGGATGTTACGATTTTTTTATGATTGAGTATGTTTATTTCAGGCAGTAGCACATGTAAACTAGGAGAAAATGGGAATATAAAAATATATAGGATGTCTACTACGTAATGGTTCCTTGCAGGAGTAGAAACAATAAATATTTAATAAAAATGCAAATATAAAGCCATCTGAGGTGCAACTTCTGCCATAATTTCACAGAGGGAGACCAATTGCAGCTGGGTTAATGTCTTGAACTTCTTTCAGGAGCTGGGCCTTGAGCAATTCATTCCCCTGCATTTAGGAAAAGACCAAGCTGGATTATTTATGTTTAGGCAATCTTTGGCATTCTCATATTCATCATCCCGACATGGGAGATATAGCTATTACATATTGTTCCAGCTGGTGTTGCTTGACAAGCCCTCCTCACACTCTAAATGCAACAGCAGGGCAGAGCCTGCCATCACCTTGCTGGGTTATCAGCTCAGCCCCATGCAGGGTGGGCAGAAAGCAGAGCCTCGTGCAGAGGAGGAGGTGTAGAGAAGGATGAGAATTGGTTTGTTAGCTCAGACGCAGGCAGCAGCTCTTGAGCTGTGTCCAACAGTGGACTAAGGGACTTGAAGGCTATTCATATTATGATATTTTATTTTCTTATCTCTTTGGTGTCTTTCAAGACATGCAGCCCAAATGAATGAGCTCTCTGTAAGAATTAAATACCAAAACCTATTTAATTGATCATATCATCGAGTAGCTAACAGGAAGCATAAATCTTCTTACTATCTGCTTTCTTAGTGAAATAAAGCCTTTTTCTAGACCTGCTGCTTAATTCAGTAGAAGTAATTCAGATGCAGAAACATTCTGTGAACAAAAACAGAAGTGCTCCAGTCCTTTGATCATCTTCGTCATTCTCCTCTGGACCTGCTCCAACAGCTCCACAGCTTTCTTGTGCAGGGGGCCCCAGGTCTGGATGTGGTACTCCACATAGGGACTGACAAGGATAGAGCAAAGGGAGACTGGCTTCCACTGAACATGGAACTATAGACAGTGATGCTCTGGCTGCGACCATACAACCGATTCTTTATCCACCTAATGGTCCAGCCTTCAAATGCGTCTCTCTCCAACTTAGAAATAAGGATGTGGTGAGGGACCATGTCAAAGGCCTTGCACAAATCCTGGTTCAGGAACAGTCTGCCCTTGTTGAAGCCATGCTGGCTGTCTTGGATCACCTCTGTGTTTCATATGTGCCTTAACATCTCTTCCAAGAGGATCTGCTCCCCAGGCACAGAGGTGAGGCTCACTGGCCTGTAGTTCCCCAGGTTTTCTTTTCTATCTTTCCTAAAAATGGAAGTGATGCTTCTCTTTTTCCAGACACCAGGGACTTTGTCTGAGTGGCTCAGCAACCACATCAGCCAGTTCCTTCAGGACCCTGGGATGCACGTCATCTGACCCCATAGACTTGTACACATTCAGCCTTGTGAGGTGTTCTTAGACTTCCTCCACTCTTACAGTGGGATGGATTCCCCCCCCCCCCAATCCCCACCTGGAAGTTCAAGGACGTGAGAGGAGTGGGAAGCCTGACTGGCTGTGAAATCTGAGGCAAAGAACTCATTAAGAACCTCAGCCTTTTCCATGTCTGAAGAAGCCAGATCTCCCTTCTCATTTATCAGAGGGGATACACTTCCTTTGCTTGTCTCTTATGTTCGGTGTACCTATAGAATCCCTTCTTGTTATTTCTCTCATCCCTCTCCTCTGTTCTGTTCCCTTTGTCCCTAAGGACAGTTTCCCAGGAGAATCCCTATCTGAAATAAGGCAGCCATAAAGCTTGTACTGGGACCTTAATGCTGCCTTTCCTGTTTTTCCTCAGCTCATGCAATGGTAAGGCAAACAGCAAGCGCCCAAACTTATGAGTGGGGCAGTCCCCCAGGACAAATGTGCTCTGCAGTGACAGTGACATTGTGCCACAGCCCAAATTGGTGTCAGCTTGTGACATTTCACAGAAAGCAGAGATCTTACCCCAGTTTTCATCACTGAGAGCAGGCCTTTTGTAGCACATGGTTTTCTCTGAAAAGCAGCACAGACAACACAAACATTCTTCTGTCTGTGCTCTGGAAAGAAAAGGTGACTTCTTTAACCGTCAGCTCTTTAAATGCAGTCTGACAGCTGGAAGGAAAGCTGTGATGTTTCTGGCTCTTGTAGCATTGACAGCAACAAGAACACAATGTCTTAGACTATGCTGGACAGCCACAAACGTGGGCTTGGGAGACTGGTATCCTTGGAGACCTTCTGCAGAGAGGGAAGGGTTTCTCAAGAAGGGAATTCAGGCTCTGTTCTCACGTGCAGTGCATCCACTATTAGCAGAACATCCCTCTCAGGGGGCTCCTCCCAGCCACTGCACACTTCCCACTGTGACTGCTTAAATATCAGGGCCTAAGCAACCCCAGAAGCTGCTCCTTCCGTTTGTGTTTGCAAGGGCAGAATGGGGAAACCACAACGGTTCCTGACAGTCCCTGCAGCACAGCTCAAGCCAGCATTAATGGGAACACAACTGCTGCAACTTCAGGCATTGAAAAGCCAAGAAACCCTTTTGCAAGCATCTTTAGAAAATCACTGCTATCTTACTTGTGCTCGGGACTCAGTGACAAGATCAACGTACACATCACTGCTCCTTCTCTGTATTGTATTGTAAAGGATCTCTGTTCAGTTTTGCTCACGAGATGCCTTGCAGTGCTAGACCAGGATTTGGCTCCATCACTCTGTGGTCATAACTCATACTTCTCCCTTTGAGCACATTCTCATTTGAAGCTATTTACGAGGGCTCTGAGCAGCAACAAAGAGCCAACCACTTTCCATCAGGAGCCAAACACACATAGGCCTTTCTCTAGGCTGAGATCTAGTTTCTCTGACACAAACAGAGTTGGTGGAACTCCTGATGCAAATCAAAAAACAACACCTTGCCACCTTTCTGCTTCACTCTTTCTGTCAAAGCAGCTCCAGGCAATGGCTCTGTGTAGCTGGAGGAAACCTGAGAGTGCTCTGTCACCATGAGTTTCTGCAGTATACCACTGTACGCAGGCAGCCTTTTTCTCTTCCAAGCATGCTGGATCCAGGACACAGCTGCAGGAAGGCAGCCAACAGAGCCACGCCAGGCACTGCTGCCAGTGGCACTTTACTACTACTGCAATTCTACCTCTGAAACAGGGCAATGAAACACTACTGCCACCAGAGGTATTCTTGCAGCTCAGCCTTCCCGTGGACATCCTGGTTTTGACAGCACAACAGCACATTTTAATGGCCTGTCATTAAATGACTGCAGTTTGTTCTCTTGTTCATTGCTCAATGCATAATAATCGTTTGGTTTTATTGACTTTAATTTTTAATATTCTATCTGGGGTTTGTTCTAAAAACATGTATCTCTGTGTAGTTTCCCATAAGGCCAAACTTATCTTTTGAGAAGGATTTGGTAACGAGTTGAGTGGGCTGACTGATTCCCAACCAATTATTTATTCAGAGAAACTTCTTCTGTTTATGAGCAGATTGCAAAGTCCTCAAGTCTGCTTCTCTCTCAGAATTATTCATGGGTTTTCTCAGTGACAGATAGTTGGTCTGCAAAATGTGTTTTTCCACAATTTTTCACCCAGAGAAACTCAGGCACTCAGGGATCTGGGAACGTGACAATCCATACAACAATAAATACAGCACTGCATTGCACTTGATATGCTGACACAGTGCAATACTCTGTCACACAGAAATACCTATAGATGCCTCAGATCCTAAGAAAAATGTTGTTTTTTCAGTTTGCCTCTGCCTTTACAACTTGGTGTTTCTGTAAGGGGAACACCAGCAGCTCTGCTTTCAGGACCAGCTGTACTCAAGCCTCTCACTGTCCTCCAGTTCAGACATTGAGCCCACTTCCAAGTGGCTCCCATCTGCAGCACTGCATCCAGGCCTGGGGCTCCCCGTATAGAAAGGACAGCAGGGGGAATGGTTGTTTACGAGGGTGGACAGTGATAGGACAAGGGGGAATGGTTTTAAATTGAGACATGGGAGGTCTAAGTTGGATATTAAGACAAAGTATTCCACTCAGAGAGTGGTGAGGCATTGGAACAGGTTGCCCAAGGAGGCTGTGGATGCCCCATCCCTGCAGGCATTGAAGGCCAGGCTGGATGTGGCTCTGGGCAGCCTGGGCTGATGGTTGGCGACCTGCACACAGCAGGGGGTTGGAACTGGATGAGCATTGTGGTCCTTTGCAACCCAGGCCGTTCTGTGATTCTATGATATGATTCTGTGAATTACACATCATGGGGATGACCTCTGTAACTAAAACGAGGAGAGTACCAAAAGACCAGAAACCCAGCCAAAAGCGATCAGCCACTACCAGGCTCTGCAAATGAACAGCCAAGCAACGTGCCTCTGGAGATGGGCAGGAAAACCAAAACAGAGGCATGCATGCACTACAATGAGCAATGAACTTGTATACCATACAAAGCACTACTGACAGAGGGATTTCATCCATCTTGAGGACCAAACAGTCCTCATCAGGAACTTCAGACTAAGGGCAGAGAAAGAACAAGGCAGAGAACACTGTGTTTTTTTTTTTTTTTTTTTTTTTTTTTTCCCTGGGTTAAAATTATCAATATATTAGCACAGAATTGGACCAGAATGCACATTTGGATGACAAAATTTGACTGATGCTGGCAAGAATTCTAGAATCAATAATATGCTTTCATTCACTGCTGCAGGAATCAAAGATAGCTCCTAGGACTTTGAGAGGGATGTTGTACAATCAGTGAATATACAGATGCTAGAGTATATCCAGGAGTTTGGCTGATATAATTATTATACTAGAGTAGGAAAGAAGAACACTCACCCTGTCCTGGGCCTGCATGGTAAACTCCAGTGGAGTGGATTTCCAGAAGAGATCCTTCCCCACTGGCAGTCAGCTCTTAAACGGGTCTAGGAGAGGTAGAGCCAGGCTCCACTCCTTCCTGCAGCACAGGTGAATTGCCTTCACCTGTGCTCCCATGGCTGACTCAGTGCTTGCATCAGGTGATCAATCAGAGGTTCAGGGCATGGTTCAGCAGCCCCATACAGATGTGAAGAAGAACAGCTTCCAAGGGAACCATAATCTTAAGGGTTTTACCATCCTAAAGAAGGGATGATTAAACCTGGAGGTTACAGCTTGACATTAACGACGATACAACCTATTTATTGCAGCTCACTGACTTTACTTCTAAAGGTACTTAGAAATGGAGATTTCCACTTGGCTAAGAAAAAGCAGCCTGCATCCCATTATCTTGAGTCCTGCCAAAACTAGAACTGTCACTAGTTCAGGGAAAGCAATCAAAATAGCAAAAATATTCTCAAAAACAAGCAGAACGGTTCACGTATTAGAAAATATATTCCAAAGCACTGCAAACAGCTTATGCACAAATGATAACGGGTGCAGATAAACAGCTTAATAACAGCAGGCAAGAAATAGCCCAATAGAATAACCCATAGAATAACCAATAGAAGAACACAACATATGTTTCTCATATGTTTAAAAATAAACGATGCATTAAAAGATCCACCCTAAATGTGGTGGATCACAACCTAAGATCTGTATGTATCAGATAGTTATGTACCAATAACATGAACAGATCCTCCACTTAATGCACTATGAGCTAAACCCAACATATGTTGGTATCTTATTCCCAGTGCTCCCTAAGGTTGGGAGACTGAATACTTAATCTGTAGCAGCTTGTTCTGAGAACAAGTCTAGGTTTAGATAGCCCAAAGCTCCAAACAAAGGACATCAGACAGCCATTTTTTGCCTGTGGGGGGTTATTAAGCTATCCAATGGAAGAGCAGATTTTTTTTCTGCAGAGGCAGCACCTGATTCAGGACTCAACACTTTCCTCAAATAGGTCATCCCATTAACCACACACATACAATCCTGTTCTGTAAAAGTACACAGTAAGATTCCTAGCCATTAAGTCCACTGGAAATCTGCCATATATGCCATCAAGGCAATAATTTTTCTCTTATTTACTATTGTAAGGATATCCCAGCCATGGTCAGAAACCACATCGTCCTTAATATGATGCCAGTTATACATATTTATCTTGCAATTTTTTATTTCCCAGGAATAAACATTTTGAGCATTACTTCATATAAACTGTTATTTCACCAAGCTGTATATTTACACAGACATTAATTTGCCAGTCCCTTTTTAACTCGACAGCATCCAATTATCCCCTGAACTCCTTCACAGAACACTTAATTTCCTACTTTGGCAACTCCTGCTATGTTTCTGCTAACCTTTCAGTTCAGGCTTTCACTCTGCTTTGCTAATGGCTCTGGCCTTTAGGAGCTGTAGACCAACCAACAAGGCCCACTGAGCCCTTTTGGCTTGGCACTAAGGCCTTCCCTCCACCCCATTCATGCTTTCCTCACCTGGTTTTGGCTCCCCCCACCTTTCCTAACAAGAGAATTGTCCTTCTCCTCTTTGATTAATGTATTCTCATTCAAGCAAGACATGATTGAATCCTATTTGTTGCTGTCTCATGCACTCCATCAACCCTTACTTTTTTTTCTTCCAAATTATAGGCTATAGTAACGTATACCCTGCAACCACGCATTAGCATTCAGTCTATTTTTATTTCACATAAATGCTAGCACTGACTTGGCACAACTGCTGCTTCTGCAACAGGGGAGGAAGGAGAAAGGATGATTTTGCAATTAGTGTCGCCCCAGCCATGCTCCTCCAGAAAATGACTTCAGCTGTTAAAAAAGAAAAACAGGCCAATGCTGAATGCTTTCAAAGCATCCCTACATTTTCCTCACTGTTCTCAGAACAGCTGTAACTAGATGCAGGCTGACTTCCAAATATCTTAATTGTGTAAACCCCGAGAAAACAAGAAACGTGTCAGATTGATCAATACTTTGAGAACAAAAACACAAAGCAGCCACCTGGGCTATTATGGGGATCCTTCACTCCTTTGAGACATCACTGCTTTTCATCTTCAAGTACTAATCCACTTTTAAAAATCCACCTTGAGTGCCTCCAGTCTCTTCTGCGAATGCCCCCCTGACCCCCTGCTACACAGCGCTTGTTTCAAACTGGCGGCGGTGGATGTTAAATGCAGCGGTTCCCTCTAGTGGTGATAGTTCCCTCTGGGCACCGTTCATCGGAAGGAGACCCTGCCGAACTCTTCCCTGTAGGTTAAACGCAAAACAGAATGCAGGCATTTATGCTTTCTTCTTTTTTCCTTCCTTTCCAATCCCCAATTCCCCCCCTCCCCCCCACTCCCCCTCCCTCACTTCTTCGTCTACATTCTTTCCTGCTTGCCTCTCATTTACCTCCAGATTCCATTTTCATTTTCCAACATCCATAACTTTCTCTAACCATGACTGCTGGTTTCACAGGTCAGTGGAGTCATTTGAAAGCATTAACGTGTTTGGAAATTGCATTTACGGCCAAACTGGAATCATTTGGTTTTCATGTTTGATGGTAGTTTTAGCAAAATGTTTTGTCTCATTTAATTCTATTTTCAGCAGGGCAGATTTGCTAATTAATGAGCAGGAGGAACAGACACAAATCTGGCACAAATCAAGCCATCCCTGCCCTCTAGCCGTGACAGCACACAGCACAAACCTAGCATCCAGACTGCTCTTACCAACCTCAGCACTGAGGAAAATCAAAGCAGTGTAATGAGAAAGCGGACCCACAGAGCCAGCAGAGCACAGAGCCCCATCACAACCATGGGAGCTCATTAGAAACCGAGGATGTTCACTGGCAGACCATGGTGGATTCTGTGCAGTCAACAATGTCCCAAACTGGGCAGATCTGAGTGCTTTGCTTGGGTTGGGCTGCAGGTCAACACTGCAGCTCGGGGGGCCCCTAACACATGGTTAAAACCATGCCCAAACTGCACATTAGCAGCAAAAAAATGCCTAAAACTGCCTAAGCTTCCCTGAAAATAATTTCAGGTGGCAGTAGCCCATTCCACTCATTAACTACAGTTGATAATTAATTGATTATTTTAAATATAATTAAGCCATAGTAACACAGTTTTAGTTCTGTTCTCAGACAATTTATCTTGTGAAAATCACATTCTCACAAAGATTCATGCCTCTGTGCTTGTGTATATGTACAGAAATATAAAAGGACTATCTGTTGCTATTTCTGTGCTCTGCCATCCTGCAGGTACCTTGGCATTTAAGCAAAGGAGATTTTATTCTACATGTTGCTACAGAATAGCAAGAGGTGGTACAGGGCAATCGCAGACAACACCAGGCACAGCAAAGGGAGGGAGCTTTTGTTTTGTGAAGTTGCTCATGGTCCTGGAAACTGCAAGAGTTTGGAGACTGGCTTTTACTGCCAATCCAGGCTGTCAACTGAAAATACGTTTGCTTTCACCAAAAGCTGGTTGTCAAGCCATTGAATGACATGAGGTCAACAGGAACAAATGACGAGGTTTGGGGCAAATTTTTGCTTTTCTTACTTGGAACCAACTGATAGAAATCTCAAGATGGTGACAGCAGCCACAGAAATGGGCACCAGCTGCTGTACAATGAAAACTCTGTGAGGCAGGATCAAAGCTGTGATGAAACAAGCTTCAGTAACATGTTGGGTGTTTGTCTCCAGCAAATTGCAAAGGCCCATAATAAAGACACTTCCTTTTACTTATGACAATTTTAGGGAAAAAAAAGTCCAGAAGCTACCTGCCATTTGAGGTAGTGGCATGATTTACCAGAGGCAAACTGGATCTTAACTGAGTTTTAAACTTATTTAAGCCTTCCAACTTCTAGAGAAGCACCTGCTGATGTTGTAAACATCACTGTATCAATCCACCTCAGTCGTGGAGCACTGTGAGCTTCCCTCTCCTCCTGCTCCCTGCAAGCGTTCGTCCATGGCTTAGGCTTCACTGGCACAGTGATGGCCCCTTTGCTGTCATGTCCAACTGACTCTGTATGCTCAGACTTCACTTCTGATTAACTCCTTTGCCTTCTCTGAGACTGTTTTCAGTTTATGGAAGCGTCATTATTATTTGCTAGTCCTCAAAGTTTGTTGTTCTTTCTTTTCTCAGGGCTTCACAGATGTCTTTAAAACACAGAGCGGAAAAGAAACACAGCTTAGATGTTCATGTTATTTGCTTTAGTGCTTTCCTGGAAAATCTCCCTCTGGTTGGTCTCTCACAACCACGTGCAGTGGGGAAAGCACATTTCAGTTTTTAATATAATAGCAATAAATATCTTAGAGGTAATTTCTTATTGTAAGCCTTAAAAAGAATGAAGTTACCTTTCAGGTAAAGTCCATGAGTAATTGCCTTCCATAACCAGGTTTTGTGGTGCAAGGCAAGAAGGTATTATATGTAGACAGAGATATGGACATTATTCATTACCATCACTGGAAAATGTTACGCAAACCTTTTTGCATTCTTCGTACCATCTAGGAACAGGCACAGCTTTCCTTTGCCTCCTTTAGAGTAATCTCACACTGCTGAATTATGAGCCCAAACAGCCATCAATTACTGTGGAATTCCATGACTCATGGGCTTAAATAGGGTAAAATGTTGGAAAGAGGAAAAAAAGAAAAGAACAGGTGACAATACTATATAAGTAACAGGAAAACGGATATCTTGTATTAGTTCAACGTCAGCAGATTGGCAGAACCATCCTCTCTAAAAAATTGGTTCTGTTTAATAATTCTTACTCATTAATGCTAAGCAGCTTGAATTAGTTCCCAGTACTCAGCACAGCGTCACTGGCAAAGCAGCTTCCAATCCTGTGAAAATGCTCCATTTCCATAAAGCAGCTTAATCAGTATTAATACACTTGTTCTCTGAAAGGCAGTGATCACCATAAAGACAGTGGGTATTTATGTGGGAATGATGAGTGTAATTCCATCAGAAACACACTTCAGCACACAGGATAACCTAGTTAACAGCTCCCAGAAACTTGTCCCATGAAGAAACAAATATGTCTTCTGCAGCATTCTAATGTCTCTGTATGTATCTGGTTTACCTGGTTTGAGTTTAGGCAAAGCCTGAGGTGATACTATTTTTACCGATAGATGAGTAAAAGCCCCATTTTGTGCAGTATAATGTTGTCCACCAATACAGTTGTTTATCTCAGACAAAACATTTGATTTCAGGAAATTCTCAGGGAAGATCTAATGTCTGTCATCTAACAGCAGACACACAGCTTCCAAGAAAATAGCTGTTTTATCATTAAAAAAAAAAAAGGAGGGGGCATTTTGTGAACATAAGGGTTCAGCTTTAACCTTTATTCTGCCCTAGCAGTCTGAGTTTGGCCAAAAATGCATGGAGGGGTGTATTCAGGAACAGTGCAGCTCATAGCCTGAGTATGAGCAATTCACAGCTTATTTGAGAATTTTGTGAAGTTACTACTTCTCTGAAAAGAGAAGAGAACTCTGAAAGAGTTGAAAGAGTGGTCAGGAATGGGCTGCCCAGGGAGGTGGTGGAGTCACTGACCATGGAGGTGCTCAAGGAATGTTTGGATGCTGTATTGAGGGACATGGTTTAGTGAGAACTATTGGTGATGGATGGATGGTTGGACTGGATGATCTTGTAGGTCTTTTCCAAACTTGGCGATTCTGGGTTCTGTGAACATCATTTCAAGCAGGAGAACAGAAGTGGTAAAAGTTTATATCTCAGTATCTGTCAATTTCTATGGGTGTGTGGACATCATAGTGCTGCTCACTGAGGCGCAGTATCCCCCAAAAAGCAAGAGGGGCATCTGGCATTCTCAGATGAGAATGGTTCTGACAAGACTGACATGGTGCCCAGGTTGTCATCTGAGGCCAAGCAGGGACAGGAATTCTGAATAATCTGCAGAGGAAGTAGTGATGATATGCTATCGCTGTTAAGCAGTCAAAGCCTTGGTTGGATCTGGGCAGAGATGTCTGTCTTCTCTTAAACACAGTTACAGCTTGGTCTCTCAAAACCTTTTTTTCTATTAAAAAAGAAAAAAAAAAAAGTCCTCCAAAAGCCAAGTACTTTGTTTAAAACATGTCTACCATCCTACCATCACATCTCTTTTTTTTTTCTGTGACAGTTTGGTGGGTACCAAGGAGAATCAAGAAACAAAGGAGTTTGCCACTCCCTTCAAGAGCTGTTTTTTCACCCCCAGGGAAAATGTCTTGAATGTCACCTGCAGGAGGAAAGGAGAACAAGGGATTCAGAGCAGAGAAATCCACTTTAGTCTGCAGAACCCAGACAAGCCATCCACGATGTGTGTGAAGGGCAGAGTGTATGTGCATCTCTGTTAGCACAGAACTTGCTAATGGAGCAATTAGGACATGCCAAGAGCCACAGAATCGTAGAATGGCTTAGGGTTAGAAGGGAGCTTAAAGACAATCTAATTCCAGCCCCCTGCCACGGGCAGGGCTGTCACCCACCAGATCTGGGAGCTTCCACAGCTTTTGGCACCATTTGGTGCCCCTAGGGAACCCACAGCACCAAAAATGAGTGGGTAAGTTGGTATGGAACAGCACCTGAAACGATTGTGAACCATCAGCTGTGTAGTACAGACATTTTTGTGTGCAGAAACAAAAAATCCAGACTGGTACATGAGCATCCAAACCACCAAAAAGATAAGGATCTGATTTCGTGGTAGTTTGTTTTTGGTTTTTTTTTTTTTTAATTATTCTTATTTTTACAGGCCAGCTCTGAATGAAGTGTGAGTTGTTCGATAAACAAAAGACCATGGTGCCATGGTTACCAGTGACATTAGATTCCTGACTGAGCAAACTAGCTGCAGGAATGATTTCTGTATTAACAGAATTACTCAATTATGTTAGCTAGGTGTCTATAAAATGCGATGCAATTGGATTTCACAGATGCAGGATGTGGTTTCTGTTTGCTCTGTCTGCGTGCAGACTCTTCAATAAATGCTCTTTTGCTCTGCTCAGTGGTCACACTGCTTTCCTACCAACTTCACCTATTACACCAGCTTTGCACTGACTTCCAGGCAATAGATTG
The DNA here is from genome assembly GCF_019238085.1 of Lagopus leucura. Taxonomy (NCBI): domain Eukaryota; kingdom Metazoa; phylum Chordata; class Aves; order Galliformes; family Phasianidae; genus Lagopus; species Lagopus leucura. The sequence goes on from NW_024962252.1 coordinate 101,075,488, forward strand.
ACACTGAGCTGGCTGCAATTGTTACTTTATTTTCAACTCCTCTTCGTTAAGTTTCAGGCAAAATAAAACGTACCAAAAAAAGATTAATTCTCTCTCTCTAATGCAAAATATATATTTACCTTGTGTGACATACTGAAGATCAAAGCAGGATTCTGCAAAAGATTCTCATTCTTGTCTCTAAAAACAAGTCATAGCACGATACTGATTACAGCACATCTGGTTACAATGCGGGCCAAAAGCAGGGCAAACTTCCAAGCTACAGCAGGTTGCTAACAACTGGTCCACCTGAGCTTGAATGCACCTGAGGATGGATATTTCACAGCCCTATTTGTAGTTCAGTCAAGCTCACTGACACATTTTTCCATTGTCTTGGTTTGCAGCACGAAGCAGGTCTTATCAGCATGAGGACAAGAGGTAATATGTTGGGGCTAGACTTGGTGATCTTAATGGTCTCTTCCAAGCTTAATGATTTTATAATTTTATCTTGCTTTGCCTACAATTCCACAGCTGGAAAGTGGCAATATTATAATCATCCTTCTGAAAGTGGTTAGAGATCTGCTGTAAGTAGCACAATAATTGCCAGTAGCTTCTACTCATAAGATACAAATTCAAGACTGAGAACAGCAAGTTTAAATGTAAGCATGTGAAAACTAACAGTTTTTTTCCAGTGGAAGGAAGAGGAATCGGTCGTATTCCTACGTCTCCCAGATGGGTGACACGTGTACCTGCTGCTTGCAGAGATGGGAAGTCATTTTAGATAGTTAGGGAGTTTGTACCAATGACACGAACCCAGAAATGAGAATCCCAGAGACTAAACCTTTCCTTTATGTGTGACAGAGACTGCTTTCACTGATCAAAGCAGCAGTCAAAGGGTAATGATCAAGAGATGAAGCTGCTGTAGGTGTTTGATGACCCAGCTATAATGCAAACCCAAATGGACGGGCAAGATGAAGTCGTGGTACCTTCAACATTACACTATGCCATAAAGCATTGATTTAAGGCATGAATTCCACTGAGATCATCGTAACTTCCAGCCCCAGGACAAAGCACTGAGGTCAGACTCTCAGCCAAGATCCCTACAGGATGAGCTGCACCCTTCGTAAATGTTGTCCTGAGCCACAGGCACTCATCTGCTGTGTGCTGGGGGTGCAATGAGACTCTCATACATGGGAGCATCCAAGGATGCCCTGTCCTGTGCTGCACTCTCAGGAAATGCCCAGCACAAAGTTACTCTGGAGTGAGCTGAAGGTGTTTCTGTCAGATTTGTCCAGTTTGCAATATGAGCAAAATGACTGTATAGTACACCCAAATGCCAGCACTGCTGCAAGTATTTACCATGGTTGCTGTTATGTAGTACTGTAGTGACATGGATTTTATATTCATAAAATAAGTGAAAAATGGGCTTTGATCCCTTCTTCATGCCAACATGGCATCTCAAATTAAAGGAGCTACAGCCATCAACAGCTTGTCAGCAGCACAGTCAGGCAGATGACTTCTCCCAGGCTGTGAGAGCACTTTGCTGTCAATGGTTTTTTTTGCTAGCATGCTGAAAAGAAAAGACAGTTCCAATTTCACTACTATGTCTTCCCTGGTACACTGACAGGAGTCCAGAAGATCTGACCTTCACTGGGGGACACTGAACCTTTACCAGGAGGACACTGAAGGGGTAGGAGTGCTGGAACCAGCATTTAACTTCAGGGTGAAAAGAAAACCACGAGCTTTGATGATAGATTGCAAGAGCTTTTTTCCTTCTGAGTTTCTGCCTTAGGAAAGTAATCCCTGATGGTCTGAGACTAATCCAAATGGAGGCTAATCCAAATATAGCTGATAAGTATCATTTGATAGGTTTTTATAAATAGTGCTTTCTCACATCTCAATTCACATCTTTATGATCCTTATCCCTTAAAAGCCTTCGATCGATGCTATGAAAGGAAGCCTCTGGAATCTTCATCCTATGCTACTTTCCATCGCTTTATGGCCAGATAGCCATTGTGGATACCACTTCTTTAAGCTTCAGAGGCTGCTCATGGCTTCAGGGAACAGATAGGTTAGGGTATCCCTCCCCTGCTATTGACACACAGGATTTATGAGTACTTCAGAGATCCCTGACCTGAATTCTTCTGAGAAAAAATCAAGAAAAACATCTAAGCATGTACACACACAAGAGCATAAGCTAAATGGGGCTCACAGGCTTAAATGTATTCCTGGATTTAGTCCATGACTGACAAAAATGCTGTGGTAGGACTATTACACAAGAACATCTACAGGGAGATGAAAAGAAATTATTCCCTATTTTTTTTTTCTGTGGAGTGGGTGACAGGAAAGCAGAGTAGAGTGCAACAAGGCTTACAGGAGTGCAGGCAGACTTGTGCAATTGTACACAACAGTGTACACACACTGCTGCCAAGCAAAGAGGGTACACAAGCACTCATGTCTCAACTAAAAACAGTTCAGCCTGATTGCAAGAGCGAAGCTGTGAAACCAAGAGAAGCAGTTGTCCCCTTCATGTTTTGATCAGCCATTTATGAACCATTTCCGCTCCCTTAAAGAATAAACAGGTGGATTATAGACAGAAAAAAAAAAAGTATCAAAAAAGGCAAAGGAATAACAAGGGCACAAATACTCTGATTTCACCTGCCAGTAATTACTTTTGCTTTTAACCCTTCGCTGACTCAAAAAGGACTAAGAGAATTTACCCCTTGGGCTCAGTCTTAGCAAATAGAGGGTTGACTGAAGTGTGACACCAGGTGACCATTTGTGTGCTCAACAAACGCACAGGGACAGGAGACCCTTCTGTGTTCCTACTGTCACCAACAGTAATACACAACCACAGCAGGCAGTGAAAACAATCCTTTCTAAAGAGCACAGACAGCAAGGTCTGGAGAGTTAGAAGGGTATGTGCCTGTCCTGCAGCTCCAAAGTCAGAGCTGAGTTTTCAATAGGCCTTTGTAACCTCATGAGTGGCTGCTGAATCAAACCACAGCACAGACTGCTGACAAGTCTCTGGCACCTTCCTGTTCAGTCAGAAACAAGCAAGGAAAGGTATTACTGAGCATGCCAAAGAAGGCAGCTCCACTGAAGAATTCTCCTCTGACAAAAGAGGCATCATTGAGATTAGCTCCCTGACCACCATGATTTTGGATGGCCCAAACTAGTAAGAAAGACTTCTTCCCTTCTTTTTTATCGCTCATCAAAAGCAGCTAATTTTAATGAGTGAAATGCCTGTTGATATGGATGCATACGAAGATGTGATGTCCCCCATGGAAATGTATTTTGGGAAGTACATACAGTGTTTTACTTTCCAAAAGATAAGAGTACATTTGTGTGTATACAAGTTTATCTATATTTATTCTCTTCTTGCTTTATCCATTTAGAGAGGGAGAGCCAGACATTCTCCTTCATCTTTCATTCAGTAGGTGAAGTCATTTGTGTGTTCTTCTAAGCAACTTTTATTTGAAACAAATATACCCTATAGTAGCATCTGTCTCCTGGAAAAAAGCCACTTCAGCAGCAGTTAGGATGTTGCTTTCTCCTACTGACAAAAGCAGTAGGAATGGGATTTGATGGGTCAACTCAAGGTATTCTCTTAGTTTAGCAACAGGAGGCAGGTATAAAAAAAAAAAAAAGCGACAAATTTGGCTGGGATATTAATAACTATCAAACTTGTAGAGAGTGCAAGTAAATTTAAATAATTTAAATAAATTTAAATTTAATTTTATTGAAATAGCAATTGTGTCCTCTCTTTTCACCTCTGCCTGTTTTGGCTATATCCAATGCAATCACACAGATGGGCTTAAGTGCCAGACAGTAGTTATATATAGGACTGTGAGTGAGAAGAACATTTTCACGATCATTTCCAATTCATGAATTTACTTTTCTGTTTTTCTCCTCTACAGTTGTTATATCCTGTGCCTCTTCATGGCTGTAGATAGATGTTGGGCACTTGACAAAATATATCGGACTTCCAGAGTGTGGCTTTGGAGATCTAGAATTGTTTACTCTGGGTCAAATTTTTTCCTGAACAGGGACTTGTTCCCATCTCTCCTCATGCCTCACCATACATCGTTTGGAGTAACCATCATAAAGCCCTCTTATCTGCATAGATATGTCATATGGTAATATACCTTCTGTTCACCAAAAATAAAAATGGAAGGGAGGGAAAGAAGAGGTGCTATAAGTTCAATATCCATTTTATTTACTCCCACTTTCCATCATCCCAATACATTTGTAGCAACAGCTACCACATTTCACCAGTTGTGTAGCATGCAATTATAATCTGTACAAAGAAAAGTGGCAGCACAAATGCTTCATACCTCTAATACAGTTCAAGTGAAAAAAACAAAGTCTGAGATGCTGCAGGACAGCAGAATTAGAAATAAAAACATCCAGCGAGGTATTGGTTTGAAGGAACACACAACAAAACACCACACAGCATATAGTTAACGCAGCAGGGCACAGAAACCAGCAAGAGAGGCTGCATTTAATGACAGTTTTTCTCACTCTTTTTACCACTACAGTAAAGCTCCTACTTGACAAAGCCAGGCCTTGGCAGGAACACCTACATGAACTACAGAAACACTTGTCATACAAGAACAAAGAGTGAATAAAAGGGCACATTTTAGACCAGAATCTGAAAGCAGACACTTTGTCAGGCACTGACTTCAAGCTCCTGGATAACTCAGCAAAGTGATGCCATCCCAATTCATCCCTTCTCACCTCCCTGGGGCTGGGGCTTCAGATCTCTCACACACCAGTGTGGGACAGAGGTCATTCCTTACATGGATGGAGAGTGACCCAGTAAAGGAAAAATCAGTTTTGAGTCTAACTTTAGGAAAAGCATCTGCTTTCCATTAAGAGGTGGGCTTTCTTTGGAGAAAGAGCACTGTTAGTTTCCATAGGATTTGCTGCATTTCTCTGTGGGTTCCCCACATTTCTGGCTCTCTCTATAGGACTTTGCTCAAAAGCAAGCTCACAGGGAGACAAGCCACATGGTGCTGCAGACCACAACAGCAGTTCAGCAAAACCAATCTCCATCTCTATTCTCAATTCCAGTCCTATTGAAAGCATCACATTTCTCCACAAAGGAAACAACACTGAAACAAACAACTGATTTATTATTATGTTTTTTAAATGCAATGCCAGTATTTTTTTTCTGAGGTATTTCTGAGCTGCACCATGGCTTCTATGGGTCAAAGTGAAGATTAGGAATGGCAGCTTTAGATTTCAGTTTGCATCCAGTTGTTCCATAATGCGGCCACGGTGCAGGTAAATAGAGTCCATTTTCACAGCCAGATAACCTGCAACATGGAGCAGCTGAATGGCTCAATCACAGAGCAAATCTCTCCCTTGCAGGAGAATGGAACAGAAGCCAGTTTTTTTATTATTATTATTATTATAAGACAGTGATTTGAGAAAAGCATCATGGCTTTTCTGTTTTTACTGGTACTAAGTGCAATGCCACCTGCACCATCCAAACAGACCTTTTTACAGTGATTTGCCATGAGATTTTCCCTGGCTTTAAATTGTGAAGGAGAAAGGTTAATTTTCATTACAAAAATAAATAAATAAATAATAATAAAAAAAAAATTACAACTCTCCTGGAAACCTAATGATGAGTTTTCACACATAAAAATAATGGTAATTTATCTAATGTTGTGGGATTCTGAGTATACTTCCTCTGCAGTTCTCACTAGGAAAAACAAACTAACTTCTTGATGAGCTCTAAGCCTCACTTATCCTGTTTCCTTGCATAGACTCAGGGAGAAATGTGGAATAAAGCCTGTTTTGCTGGGTGGTTAGCAGAATGCATTGAAGCTCAGATCTGCTACCCAGTGGCAAGCTATGATAACTCAGTATCTGTTTTCATCCCAAATCAAGATGAGAATGTGAAATATGCATAAGTTCTGCAGATTAAAATGCACTTAAGAGTTTTGCCATAAGGTGAATTGACTTTTCAATGCCATTTTAAAGCCATTTTGGTTTTGGGCTGTACCTTCCCCTGGAAGTTTATAAGAGGACTTGCAGAGCTTGTTTTCCCCAGTGAGACATGGCACCTATTTGGGTCCTCCCCTCCATGCAATTCCTTTTCAATTTCTATCAAAAGGAAACCAAACCAACCCACAAAAGGCAGCAGTTGTTTCGTATCCTGAAGTTTTTCTAGCAGCGTACTACTATTTAATTAAGCCTTTAGCTATCAAATGGAATAGCTAATTGGTGCTGTGAACCTTTAAGCATTCAAGTGGAGATCACTCAAGACCCAGATTCAGCTATTACACCAGAGATTTGAAGCTCTTGCTCCTTTTCCCTGCAACACTTACTCTTATTGTAGTTTCGTTCTTGGGGAAAAAAAAATAAAATAAAATAAAATAAATTCATTTTTGAGCTAAAGCAAAACATGAACAAATACAAGGCTCTTGTTTCATTGAATTCAAAGTTATGTTTCTTAATGTATAAATATATATTTAGCCAAGCCCCTTGGGATAAGATGAGATACAGCTCCCAAGTGCCATCACAGCTCTGCAGTTCCCACTACAGCCCATGGACACACAGTCCAGAGGAAGCCCATGCTGTGTGGGAAGGATAGCATTTGCAGGTAAGCAACATAACAGGTGGAAAGGAGGAACTGACTTCACATTAGCCTGTGAGCTACCACATAGAAGTGCAATTCAGTGTTAGGCTTGGCCAAAACCATAGGCTGAGTTTAACAAAATAAGCTACCCTGGTCTCCCTGTCAGTGTGATGGGCATTTCCCAGAGCAATGCATGTGCAGGGGGAGATATGTACGAACAGCCAAAGCACTTGGGACAAATGGAATTTTTCCATCTCCTCTTAACACTGCTTTTTCCCTTACGTCCTCTGGGCACTCGCAAAGAAGAGTTTAGTGAGATGCTATCGAGTGGCAGTCAGAGACAAAGCTTACTGATTTGTTATGGGCCATTTTGTCACTTTTCCGATACCAGAAGTAATTTGCAGAGACTGTGTTGCCACCAGCAGTCTCCCAGGGAATGATGCCAGAGCCACACAGCAGTGTCACCCTGTCCATCTGACATCCCCCACGTTATGTGCTAAATATGCATGTGTCCATTCCTTACAGCTGCTCACTGCCTCTAACCCAGAGTGACTCTTCCATCCCATGGCTACGCAGAGCAAGCCACGCATGTGAAAGGGAAGGTCTTCACAAACACGTCAGCTTCAGAAACACTGCACAAAGATTTGCATGTTTGAAAAACCATTTTTTACCAGTGAAAACGAGGAAAAAGGACTTCAGGCTGAAAGGAGGATTTTTTTTCCCCCCCTTCTAAGGGGATATCAGAGCACTGAGAGCAGAATGAGTTTTGCAACCTACGGGTGTGCATCCTTAGCTAAGCAGTAATCACTGTAATTAACAGCACTGAAGTCAGAAATATAAAGCGGGCATTTACATACGTGGGAAAGTTCAATTGTGTTTGAGTTTCTCACAGTCAGAATACAGGTGGTTGTTTTTGATAACTGTGCAGTAATAGCACGATGCCTCTAGAGAAGTTTAATAGTAACAGCAAATAATTCTTACAGTGGGGTCACCTTTCAAACTATTTGAAAATGCATTACAATCAAGAGCATATTAACAGGTTCAGTGTAAGAGTGTCAGGATATGACTAAGACAAACAAAATGGAAATCAGTCACTCCAAATTGATTTCCATCATATCTGGTCTCTGTCAAGAGCCAGTAATTACCTACATTTATCCCAGAGGCGTTTGCATCATGCATGCCTGATAATGTGTGACTAGAGTTGATGCACGATACCTCACACTTGAAAACATGAGTGACTGAAGAGGAGGAAGAAAAGAAGTATTTTGTCCTTGCCTGTTTAGCAAGATACTATTTATCAGCAAGTAAAAAGATTGATCACGAGTGCCAGTGCCCCAGAGAGAGCTTTGAGGTTGGCTAAACCAACAGGGCCCCGACACCATGGGATACCTTTCTTCAAACATACTAAAAGTCTCTGCTGGACAAGGTCCTGAGCAGACAAAACAAAACCTATTTGCTTTTTCTTTTGAGGCTGAGCATCCAGGAAAGCTGGGTTTCACACAGACTGCAGAATATCATATTAGAAGCAAGAGGGGAGGTGAAGAAAGGGAAAATGCGTCATACATGTATCAACAGCATTTAAATGCAAGCACCAGAATTTGATTCATCTTTGATGTTTTCTAACAAAAACAGGTAATATTTTCCTCCTATATAGCAAACAATATCAGAAGGAACACCTGGGTTCTGATTAATAGCACTTTCATGCAATTATAATGTAAAATACAGGAGTTGCAACTGGTAATGGAAACAAATGATAATTTGGTACATGAAACTTCACCGCAGCAGTGCAATTTTAAGTCATTTTAACTGTAGACTTCTGTTTTCAGGTTATATTTTATAGTGACTTTGTTCACCAAGAGGCACTTTCTTAGTCATCATCACTCATGTCTTAGGGAGTGTAAGCTTATTTCCCCTTCTCTTTATTAGAGAAAGCTACGGAACTGAAGTCACTTCAAATCAAGATTCCCCTGCACGCACAGGGCACCCCACTCCCTATTCCTGCTGTGCCTCAGGATGAAGAGAGGTGCACAAGCTTCTTCTCCAGCGAGGTATGGACCGACCGCAGAATCACTGCTGTCTTTGCAGTGTCTTTGTCTTCATTTTTAATACCACATACTTGTTACAAGGCAGCCCACCAGAAAGCATATCCTGAGATAGTCTGAGCAGGTACAGCACTACCTAGCTGCAGTAGTTTACCTAGCACTACCTTCCACTTACCTGACCATATTTAAAAAAGGCACGTGCTGGATGGAAACCTTCAAGGGATGATTTACAACATCCATCAATGGCAAGCCACCACCAGTGACAAGAATAGCCCTTCAGTAACAAAAAAACCACAGCATCATCCAAAGCCCTGAGGTGAAAAAGTATAATCCCTCCCCACCAGCCTTATCAGTGTTTTCTGGAAAGCCATAAAGCAGAAGACACAGCTTTGAGGATACTTGATCTGATCCATAACTTCACTGCAAGAACAGCTGAGTGCACAGCAGGGCTTCAAGTGTCCCTTGCAGGGTAAACTTCTTGCTTGGTACCCAAGACGATTAGCTACAAATACATGCAACATCCATTAGAATTGACCACATGCTGAAATTAATAAGTATTTACATCAAGTGTCCCATTTTGCTACTCTTTACTTGTCCAGATTAACACACAACGCACTTCCATCTACCTTGTGGATGAGTGCCTGAAACTTTTCTGCAGGGAATTATAAACATTTGCATATCTTGACCTAATATTCATTGTTTCACTAGGAAAAAGTCCCAACATTTCTTAAGTCTCAGGACTTTTATATCCCATGAAATGTAATAATCAGCAGTGCAGTCTGATCCCAAAAATATTTAGAAAGATTCTCATTTATTTCCATATGTTTGAAGAAAGAAAGAAAAAAAACATTTAAGAAGCTCTAGAAAAACACTGCTTTAACATCAATAAGAGATTTACTGTTGACTTCCAGTAATCAAAATCCCCCTGCATATCTCCACCTCCTTTGAAAATTTGAAACAATCCCCAGATGCCTTAATTATTCTTACAATTAGAATAGAATTAGAATGGAAACAATAGATTGTACTGACATTCATTTAGGATTATTCACCTAACAACTTCACAGAGACACTGCACATAGGAAAACCTGTGGGAGAAGATGATGTGAAATAACTGAGGTTATCTTCTGTAATTACTGGGTTCATCTGAACAGTTGTGCAATATTAGGGACCTTTGGCTGAAAGGACAAGTTTCAGCATGAGGTTTCAGACTTGGTAAATTACTAAACTGAAAACTGTGGGAAGCACAGAAAGCTGCCTGGGGTGCATTCCAAAAGAAATATTTGGAAAAATAATTTGTAGCGGGGCAATAAAAAACAGAAATGGACCGAAGAAACAGGGATGAGTGAGGGCTTTCCTACACATCACTGTGGCTGCACCATAGCCTTACCCAGCTGGCCATTTCACAGCATGCATGCACCAGCAACTGCATGGATGTAAAAGCTGATGGTGAGCCTATAGCTGGTGCAATCACCTGGCATTCTGTCATGAGTAGAACAAATGGATTTATATCCACTTGCACGGTGTGCAGACTGATGAATTCATAAACACTGTCACAGTATCTGCAGATAGAAATTCTAGGAGCACTTTATTAATGAAATTATACAGCTACATGCAAAACCAAATATGAGCATCTGAACCACAGTTCTCACACTCGTATCAAAACTCTGGATGTGAATTGTGCCCAAAGTGACACCCATATGCTTGTTATTTGCAAAGGACTTTCTGTGAAAGGAGGTTAAGTAGCATGATGAAGCTTGTCAGAATCCAATGAAATAAGTGCCTGCTGTGCATATTGCTGGAGGCAGAGGGGAGAGAAACAGAGGGAGAGGGAGGGAAGGGAGCAGGACTACAGCTGATTCACCCTTCATTTACTTTCTTTCATATGGGAAACACTGACTGCCATTAAAAACCAGCTTTTATCAACAATATCACACAGAAGAGATGATTAATTTTCAGTAATTACCACAGTAACAGGCAGAAACATTAACGCTTCAAACCTGCATCCCTCCCTTATCTGATTTTTTGATGCTTCAAAAATGTTTAACTGTTTTTAGAAGAAGTCGTGGCCATCCCAGATGTGCTGTTTTACTGACTGTTCCTAAACCTACAACTCCCACTTTCTGTGCATCCTGTTACAGCATTCCTTGAACAAATGCACAAAATAGAAGCCAGCATGGCATTTAATTCCAGATAGTTCAAAACCACCAACGATCATGTAATTGACATTAATTAAAGAAATCTATGATTCATACTAGTTCTCAGAAATTCCACACCTGGCAATTGCAGAGGATGTCCTCTGACTCCCTAAAGGTCTCTTTTCAGCAAGTAGTTGAATTAAGTTTTTTCCTTTCCGCACAGGAAATTCCCTCTGCATCTGCCACAAAGTGTTTCCTTCACTTCCATGAACAGTAATTCAAAGGATTCCCTGAAGCATACCAGAGTCAGACTTGTGTGAATTAGCAACTCTACTAATCATCCCTTTAAATATTTCATTTCTCTTTTTAGAAGCTTGAATGTTAATCAAAGGTCAGCCATCATTTTGCCTCTGCACTGCTAAGACAACTGAAGAAGTTAATGAAATACATGTAGCACTGCAAGAAACCCCACTTTGCCCCATGGCATTTTAAGTTCCATTTCTAAATTAGTACAGGGAAACAGCAAGTGGGTCACTCTTGTTTTATGTCCTCCAGCAGCAAAAAGGCAGATTTTACCAAATTTGGTGAAGAAGCTTAAATTGTTGGGTAATTAACTGTTTGTATAGAAAATTAACCAAAGCCTTAAAGTGAATATCAGGGTTACTCGGAATCATTAGCACCATAAGAAAACAACACAAGGTGTTATAATACCACTATGCCACATGCTGCCATGAAAGTAAATGTAGAGAAGAATCTTATTTCCAGTTAAATCCAGAACACGTATGGAAGGAATAACTTAATTGGCCAAAAGTAGAAAGCAACAATGGCAATGTCATTTTGCTCAAGAGCCACCAATCTAAACACAGCAAAGTCAGTACTTAAAACCTTTAGTTAAATGTTTCTATCCATTTTCTAGCACAGGAACCACTAACTGCACACAGAAACTGATTAATTTTGTCATTCTTCCATGCTGAGCTCTTCGTAGATCTCTCCACATCAGGACAGTTTTACTCAACAATATCTAGTTAAGCTGCATTTTTGCAGTTTTGGCCTTTATCTGCAGGATGTTAAATACCATGAGAGCATACGGCCATTGCCTATGGTCAGGAGCAGATATCTTATGTGTACAAGACAGCGTTGCCTCCAAGACTTTGTTACTTCGAAACTATATATAACAATATAACCCTTGGATTTCCCATTATTGTCTGGAACGTTCAGATATCTTTCCTTTTGATTAAAAACTTCTAGAACAAGATATGTTATTGTTTCTCAGGCAGCAGAATCCACACTAGAGAGCTGTAAAAATATTATCATAAGCATTCACTGTGTTTAAATTGCAGCACTCTTTTCCACTGCTCCATCACACCTCACGACAGCTACCACACCAAGATCTGCAATTCAGTTACTGCTTTCTTCCACTGCTACCCACTATGCTTCTTGTGACTGCAGAGCATAGGAAACTGTGTAAAATTAATGGTGCTGCATTGTAAGAACTCTCTGAATTCTCTCCCATTGATTTTTGTCTTGGTTGGTGAGTTCACTGGTGCCATTTCCTTTTTTCATGTCATGTGAAGGGATTAAAAGCAGCAGAATGGAAGTGCCATCCCCACACAGAGATGGGCAGTACCAACCTTCCTGCCCTGATTTCCTTGGGGAGTTTCCCTGAGATGAGACCCACTATAGGAGCACAACCATCTGAGAGAGTGAAAACACCCAGATGTCAAGAGTGATATCTGGAAGAGGAAGGCAGCCTTCGAAATAAATGAACGCAATGTTGCTTTCCTAGACAAGTTAACTGTTTCACACTCAGCGATGTAAGTCAGAGATACACCAGTGAAGTAAACACGATGATGGAACACCAATACACATCATTCAGTCAACAAAGACAGCCAGACAGTTCCCTGCAAACTGATTCAGCATGCTCAGGAGCTGAAAATGCATCTATGTTGTCCACAGTGTCTGGCTCAATTACAGCCATGTGCTAACACAGCCGTACTGCTCCTAGCATCCAAAGCAGCTTCCCCCACTCTAATCTGCCTCCCATGTTCTCCAAATAGAATGAATTTCAGAAAGCTCAGCTCAGTCCCAGCTGAAAATGCAGAATGCACCTCAGCCCAACCCTGTGTGGGGCTGCACAGCTCCCAGCAAGGAGCATGAATACAACCCAGTGGCAAACAGGGTGCAAAGCAGGATCCCTAACCAAGAGAAAATTGTGAAGAATATGGAAAAAAAAAAAAAAAAAAAAAAAAAACCAACTTTTCTTCACAATATCTTTTGATTGCCTAACTGCAAATTGCTCCAAAATTATTCCATGTGTATTAATGCTCTTCTATGTACGCAAATTGCAGCCACAGCAACCAAATAAATGACCCCAAGCTGAAGTTCCAACAGCACACCATCAGAAAATGAGGAAACTGACTGCAGCCTCATTCCATCACATACCATGCTGTGTGTAATTATGGCTTGTCATACAGAAAGCTTGCAAGAGTAACAGCCTGCTACACTGAAGAAGTGAGATTTGGGCAAAAAGACAAACTTCTTTTAATGCATGGATTAGGCAAAAGCACCTTTAACTTATTTCCCCACAGCAAACTTAATTACCCTAATTTGTCCAAAATTATACCTCCCTTGTAATGGCTTTAACTCATAATTTTTACTTCCCAGCAGTGCCCTGCCATTTTTAGTGTTGTGTATCAGCCTATAAACTACAAGCACTCAGGTGGTTAAAAACAAGTATTGATCTATCAACTCCAGCACAGCTGTAAGTATGTAGATGAGATAAACAAACCTATAAAAACCAAACAGCAAAAATCTCCCTGTCAAAGGGAGGAAGGCTATAAGCAGACAAAACTCACCAGAAAAAAACAAAACACAACAAACAGTCCAAGAAATATTTATCATTGCTCATCAGCAGGTTTGCAGGCAATAAGTTTCTTTGTGACTGAGGGAATCAAAGATATCTCGAGTACTGAAGGCCACAGTACGAGCAATGCCAAAGGTGCTGGGAAGCATTGGAAGACATCTGCTTGTTTGAGGAGATTTGCTAATAAAAGCTCAAATTTCAAGAAATGAGCAACTTTCCTGCTTTACCAAGATAGGGATGTTTGAGTAATGTGGAAAAAATAACTCTCTCATTGTCTGCAGTATCAATATGTGAACGTAGATTGCAGATTTTGTGGGCATCCTGCTGCAAGTTGCTCGTGTCGCTCAGATGTGAAGGAAAATCTACAGCTCTATGAACTTCACTAAATCCTGAGAGCTGAAAGCTTTAAGGAATAGATACTTGATCACCTGGCTAATAAATTCCCATTCACTTTCTTACACAGTGCATTTTGTAAGAAATTTGATGGGCTCAGCATAACACACATTTCCTGACAGACATTTCAGACTTTGAGCTCCTCCACTGAATGTTTACAGGTGGGACAAAAAGCAGATTTCTTCCTGTGGTTTAACCCACCCTCAAAAAAATGCTTACATTTTTATTTATTTCTTTTTCTTTAATCTGGATGGTAAATTTGATGAGGGATCCAGCAACGTCCCTGGGCCTGAACACAAACACATATTGAGAGCTCACATCAATACCCAACAGCCCTCCATTGTGTCTCTGGTCTGTCAGGCAGCCACACTCTCCTGTTAGGCCAGGGCTGGTCTACAAAAGATGATGGCTCTCCACTGTCACAGAGCTGAGCTGCAGTTGCCCAGTCAAACCTGGTTTGCACCTCAGCCATCTCTCAGGGCTCTCAGGCCCCCCTCATTTCACTCTGATGTCTGTCCATCTGTCTCCACACAGATTTCTCACAAAATACTCTTTTCTGACCCCTGCAGTTAAAGGCCCCAGCACACTCAGGAAATTGACTATTTTCCAAGATCTTCACCAAAGCCTCCTAACTTTTTTTTTTACGTACCAGAAAAGCGTGGGACTCAGCGTGACAAGTTCTGCTAGCTTGCCTCCTTCAACTTCTGAGAAGTACCTTTGCATTGAATAGAGTACTGACCATAAAACCAGATACTAATATACAATGGAAACACACAGATACAAACACATTGACTTCACGCATCACCAAAAAGCACTTTTCAAGTAAAAAGCAACCCTCAGCCTAATCTCTGTAACACTGCAATTGCATTTTTTCTGTCGCTGATGCCTTAGACCACTACAAAACTTACTTTCCCAGGCACAGAGAAGTTTTCAGTCTTTCTGCCTTCTTGAAATCTCGTTTGGAGCGGCAGGCAGGTAGATAAGAGGTGAAAGTCTGTCCTTGGCTTTCTAATCATTTAGTCAAGCAAATTCTTCTCTGAAATCCTACTGGCTTATTTTGAAGCTGGAGTGAAAAATGTCTGTCTCTCCTTTAAGTAACATTCATAGCAGTGCAGATAAGATACAATGACTTTTTCCCCTCCCGTTTTCTCACTTCTTTCTCATTCTGCATTGTTTAATGGTGCCTACAGGCAAAGAAAAAGACACTTTTAAAGAAAATAGGAATATATATGAGCCTTATGAATCTGCAGATCTCAACTTTTCCCTGCACACCTCATGCCAGGAGACTCTCTCTCACCTATTAAGAATATTTATAAAGGTTAGGCTGCAATTATTAAATTCAGGCCAGTGATGTCAGCCAAAATCACATGGACTAGAAAGATGTGCAGGGGCCTTCTGATGGACGTGAAAAATGAACACATTTCTTTCAAAATGAAATGTGAAACTTTTAATGCTTCCTTCAGCGAATCTGAAGAAAAGCCACCTTGTTATGATTGGGAATGCTCCACAGTTGAAAACACGTTTCCCAGATTTTTGGCTGAAAACCTAATTAAGAAAGCTTGCCTGTGTTTGTCATCCTCACAGCAGTGGAATCTAGACCTCACTCACCTTGGGATTTCTCCTTTCCAAAACAAGGCAATATGACTGAGGACAGAAGGTCAGGAAAGAGAAGAGACAGAATTCACTAACATGAACTCAGCTATGTGAGGAATTTGGCCAATTTTAAACAAGTTGTATCAGGAGAAAAAAAATCTTAGACCACTTGCTATGGTATTAACAAGCTCACTTTGGCCTATGTTTTGCAACAAGTCCTTGTAACATGCTCACATCTTGTTCAGCAGCATCAGGCTAACATTTAAGAAGTGTGTTGTTTGTTCTGTTCTATGTATCCTACATAGAACTCAGCTGCTCGATTTTGCAAAAGCAACTCAGTAGTTCTGACACCAATATTCACTAGAAAACAGCCTCTCTGGTCTCATTCAAAGCAGACCATTTTTTCTTCCTTTCATATCTTCCAGAAATAACATTATACAGAAAAGTGATCACAGTTCTAATGATAAAAAATGAGGGAAAATGACCATAAATGTAGTATGTTTTTTGAGCAAACCTAGGGCTTTGAAGCTTCAACATAAGAAAAAGGGGCTTTGTTATATCAGTGAGCTGTAAATATAAAGAAGAAATCATCATCTGTCACTGCCATAAGAGCAATGAGATAAAATTATTATATGGGCTGCAAAAGGAGCGCTCTTGAAACAAGCCATTACTGAAGAAATATTTTTAGATGAACGGTATTCATCAGTAGTTTAAAGGGATGAAAGAGAAAAGCATGCACTGAGGGGAAAAAAAAACACAAAAAACCCACAACCAATTGAAATTAAGTATTCGTTATATCATTTCTAAACTTGCTAGAATGAATTAAAAGTACGCTTTTTCCATAGTTGGGCAGATATGGCCGAAAGATGCCACAAGAAAGTGCATCAGTACTCAAGACTTAAAAATCCAGCCTAAGACAAAAGCAACCATACCAGCAGTTTTTGTCTCCTACTACTCCATGTCCTGAAAGCTGAGCCAAAATAACTGAACTGGGGGGGTATTCCCTTCATTTTCTCCAATCCATCTGCATTATATGCAGCCAGGATGAGCCCAGGAACCCTGACTACACATTATATGTCAGCTCAGAACACAGCTTGCTTCTCTGAACCTGCAGTGAATGACCCAAAACACCCCACAGAGCACAAATACAGTTGCGAGAGTCAAGCAGGACAGTGCAGGCTTTATAGCTTTATTCAGCAGCTCGATGAAGCACTGATTCTGCAAACACTGTATTAAAGGAGGAGTCTTATTACAAGTTAATGTATAGAACAAACTGCAATTTTAGGAGATGTCACAGAATTAAACTGCCATGCTTTTCCTCTTCCCTCTTGCAGAGATGATGCGCAGAACATGCAGTGTACAAGGATAAAGATATTGCATACACTGATAGTGATTTTTCTTATTATTCCCCATAAAACAAGATGAAATCTACATAGAAAATGTAGGGCTAAAATTTACAGTTATGAGCTACAAGGGTTACGGTACAGTTACACGAGCAGATGATTCAATTCTTACTTTTTTTGTGAACAAATGCAAAGCTGTTATTTTGCTCCTTTCACAGTGCTGCTGTGCACTTGCTTCCCTTTCTGCTCAGGACTGAGATTTTGGACAATTCAGAAGAGAATATTTCAAACCATCCACCAAGGCTGCAAGAAACCCATGTGAAATCTGGAGATGTACAGAGATTGCATGGAGAATTTTAATCAGCTTTCTGAACGATCTATCCTCATACAATGATTCTTCTTTGCAGGTTTGATAAGTGATGCTATGCTGTCTGATTCATTTCCAAAATTTTCCATCTGTTTGCTAAAAGTTCTTCCTTCCCAAAAGGAGTAAGAGGGAGAAAACCTTCTTTTAAGAAGTCCTTATTTTTCTTCTAATTAAAGTTTGATGATTTTCGTTTCTTCAACCCCCAGCTGCCCCTTCTAAAACACTGTAAGCCTGAAGAAATAGGATCAAAGATAGGTTTTCTAGATACTGAACAGTGCTGACCACCTTTCTCATTTTAAGGCCTTTCACCAGAGTAAGAATTAAACAATATTCCATTAAGTTGAAATCAAAAAGGAAAGATATGAGCCCAAACAATGAATACTGAAAGTGCAAACCTTATATTGATCATTAATAATTTTATCATCAGTTCTGCCTTGGCAGAAAGACTCCCACACTCACCAGGCACCCATAGCAGAACCTCAACCAGTGCACCACGCTATGGTACTGCACACAGCATCCCGTGTCCTCAAAGAGGGGGAGAAACACTGGGTGTCTTGAACATCAATGGGATCAAAGAGATCGGCAGAAGTGCACTGTATGTTCCTTCCACTAAAATATTTTTCCCAGGAGGCAACGTATAACTCTCAGACAAGATTTCATCTAAATTTGCAGACGGTGTTTATGTTAGTCTGGATTGTTACTGCAGATCTCATTAAAAGAAATGCAGTAATGCTTCACTGTCATCCTGACAAATCCTGAGGGAATGCAAAATCCTTCAGATCAAAGCAAAGGTAGGTCACTGAAGAAATCTGGCTGAGCACTCATGCTCATGACATCACCAAACTTGTGCTAACTCTTTGATGGAGAGCAGCGTGGCACCCCTTGATAAATGTACGGAGACTCCAGCCTTATGCAGACAACTTATCTCTTCCATAAAAGCTGCAAAAGCCAAAACGTTGTTGCTGAAGAAGATTTCGAGGATTTGGCCACAAGTCAGCAATGCTTTTGACTGTCTTATTCTGCTGCTTAACGTGGAACAGCAGAGAAAGATGGCAAGCTTCAAAGGCTGTTCACACACCGTTTCTCTGCTTTTTTTCAGCATGCTCTCCTATGCTAATAAGTTGTTATAGTACTGGAGATCTGAATTCATAGACAAGTACTGAACTGATATGATGCTTATGGTCCCCACAGATATCATTAAAAATATAAAGATGCAGCAAAGCATGAGAAATGCCCATGCAGCAGCAAACACTCTTCTGACCTGCGTTGCCTTACAAGAAGGATAGCTGCCCCTGTTGACTCCATCCCAATAGTTCATACAAGGCTGGTTAATAACATGGATGGAAGCATTTTGAAGAAGTTTCAAATTTTGCCTGATGTGGAGAACTAAGATATGTTTTGAGAACTAAGATATGTTTATTATTTGCTTCTCTAAACAGCCTTCCTGAAGTTTGATGTGAGCGAGCAAAGGAAGGCAAGTCGAAGGGAAAAAAAAGATGAATGAAAAAAATGCCCCCAAATCACTTTCTATTTTAAATCAGGGTGTGGGTCTTTATTAATAGATATGGTGAGAAGTCACAGAGGGATTGGAGTGGAAGATCCAAGAACAGTGATGATTACCGTGAACTATCAGGTGCTGCTGCATTTTTCCAAAGGGGTTCCTGAGAAAAGCATCTGCACTAATGACTCGGCTCCAGCAATAGGAAGCCCAAAATTATATAAACAGACAAGGGTTCTCAATTGAGGTAAGGGTTCCCTTTAGGGAAACACCTTTTTGGGTGTCCTGGAGCTTACTTATGAGTACTGAACAATCAGGGCTGTGAACTTGCTTCTGAGGCTGGGCATGCATAGGGTACCAGCCATCTGCAACCATTTTTTTCTGTTTTCCTAGCTACAGAGAGGTCTAACGAGTTTAGAGACAGAAAGACAAAAACTAACTGTAATCTGAAAAGAAAAAAAACAAAAAAAAAAGCCAACCATGCAGTCTCATCAATAAATACATGGACTTTTCTTTGGGGAAAAATAAGTGTTTCTAGTAGCAACAGCAAATTACCAACGCTGCTACATTTAGCACCAATAGGGATCAAAGCTGGCAACAGCAGGGTTTTACAGCACCTTCTTAAATAAGATTGACAGTAGACACCAAAAAGCTCTCAGTTGCTAAGCTTAAACAAATGATTTAATTCATGTGAACACTCCTTTCCAGCACAGAATCACTCAAGAATTTCCATCCTGATAGCATCTGTGGATAACAGAAACCTTCACTCCTCCATGCTGCCCTGTTCTACACCAGGCTAGTCTTTAGAATGTAGGACAGCTGCTGTTTTTAAGTACTATTTTAGCTTTCTCTACACCTGTATTCTACTTCCTCTCTTCCCATGTGTATTTCTTTGATTATCCTTAATCTTCTTCAGAAATAAGACCAAAATGCTTCAGATTTCTCTCTTCCCAGGACTCTGCAAAACCTGGAATTGTCCTAAGTGAAGGCATTACTTCAAGTAAGGAACTGTGACTGATTTTTATCTGTGCTTCAAGAGGATTTGGGGCATTCTGTGACAATCCCTGCTTTTAGAAAATGCCATGAGTAGTACACTCATAAGGCAACTCAAGCTAGGAAAGAGAGAAAGCCAGCAGAGTTCTGTTTTATTCTACTTCTTTTAGAACCTTGGGCTTGAAGCCTGGACCATGATGTGTCTCAAGAAGGACTAAAATACTTGTCCCCATGCTTGAACCTGTTGAGAGAGGAACTCCTGCCAGGAGTGCCAAGACTCCAGGTGAGCAGAGCTCCAAAATCTGCATGCAGGGCAGGGACAGTAACAGCCATTTTTTCCCCAAGACAAAGGCTGAGACAGTCTAGAAGTGACTCTTACTGTGTAAACTATTATATTGGACTCTTACTCAATTAAAACCTACAATATTACTTTCAAGTGGAGAGATGAGATGAAGGTCCCCAAGCAATTACATGAAAAGAAGTCTCCCCTACAGGCTTTTCTAATAAAACCAGGACTATTTTATACCATGTTATTCTCAAGAGAAATTTTCTAACTAGTGTTCAAAACAAATTCAACTTCTGCAATTCACAACCCAGGGTCAAGAGACATTTAGGCTCAGTTTCCCCAAAAACATGAAAGTCAACTTGCTTTCTTCTTGAGACTGAAGGGGTGAGGTGTCAGAGAAAGAGAGCACCAAATATCCCTAAACCTCTTCAACATTCACAATGGAGGTAAGAATATTTATCATTGTCTGCAACTCCTTTTCTAATTTGCCTGAAGATGCTTTACTAGTGTTACATCCAAGAAAACCACACACCAAAACTATTTATAAATTTTATTTGTATGGAATGTGATGAGAGTAATATCCCAAAACAGTGCTTTGAAGCAATAATATTTGTCAGTGTTTTCTTCCAAATCCTCTAGTCAGAGGTGAAGCAGCAGAAGAGTCACTTTTTTGCATGATTACTCACAATTGCAAGTCACAATTCATTTGCTCTCATAAGCCATTATTCTGCATGGTTTTCTTTTTCATCAAAAGGACTGCCAAGATATTTATTAAAACGTGCACAAAAGAAATATGAGAGTATCTGAAGAAATATGAAAAAGAACAATTTGAAGGATCTGTGTAATGATTTTGTTTTGCTTATGTTTTCAAAATATGCTGCAGAGTTTCCTCTCTACTATGAAGGTATGTGATTTTCCTGTAGAGAGCATGAGGCTGTGGAATGACTATATTAAAGGCAGCCATTTTAACAGAAAGGGCATTAAAAGAATGACCTGAGATATGAGTCACAAGATCTCCATAGAGGCATGTATGGAACAAATCAGGTTTTCCAAATGCATCAGGAAGAGTTCCTACAAGTATAGCCACAAACAAACAAACAAAGGAACAAACAACAAAAAAACGAAACAAAAAAAAAACATCAATAATTTCCCTTTGGATTTCTCCTTTACTTTCGTCTTTATGAGACCAATGCAGAAGATAGGAAATATCACTGAAGTCCTTGAGCAGCTTTGCAGATTAATGCTCTGCAATCAAAACACTATTCTTTGCAACAGATTTAAGCAGTTTTGTTTCCCCGTCTGCAGCCATTTCTACACTTTTTGTTGAATTTTAGTCATCAGGTTAGGCATGCCCCCAGTTTAAGTGCTCATCCAGGTGTAAGTCACAACTACACAAAACACCATAACTGAAGATTATTAAAGCTTCTCTTAATACATGCTTTGATTGACACCTAGATGTTGCACAATGATGGAAAGCTCTCATCTGTGCATTCGCTGCAAGACAACAAGCGGGTAAATTAAGCATCATACTCTTAGCAGTCTGTGTTGGAGCTGATTTGAACAGCAGTAGAAGAATCAGAGACAGAATTTTGTTCTCCTTAAACCAAATTTAAAACTCCCACTGGCCAGAAAAATCACTTCTTTCTCATAAGCCTGAACCATAAACAACAATAAAAAGGCAAGCTCCTCATCCAGTGTTACTACTGAGGTAAGGACTGAATTGCTAGTGTGCAGCAAAGCAATAGATGGTGACTGTAATGGTGTTCTAGGAGAGTCCAGCAGCAGGAAAAGGATTCTCACATTTCATGAGATGTCTGAGATGACCCTCCTCTGAAGCTCTGGCGAAAAGATCAACAGCTGAAATAGCTCCCAAAACCAAAAATACTAAAAGGCAACAAACCACTATAGCTGAGCCTCAGAAACATTAAAGTATAACTAAAAGAGGAACCAGATGCCTCAGAAATCCCCCGCTGCATTTGAGGAATTTGTTTACGAGCTATGGTTAAAGTAGCATAAAATCAATGGGCAATATGAAGAGCCTGATTCACTGCTGAAGCTGAGATTGCCAAGGCATAGCTACTACCTAATCTAAGAGATAAGCAATAAGCAGAAACACCCATAATGGGAGGCTAACAACTGGTCTAACATATTACAGACAAATAGCATCCATAGATTATTAAATAGTAGGACTACAATGAAGTCCAATTAATCCAATTTTGCATGAGCTGAGATCTTTGTGCCTTCTGGCTCCATGCTGCTAGAGTGGATAGAACATGCCCAGGGAGTCCCCCGAGTAACTCAGCACTACAAAGACCAGTATATCCCAAAATACTTGAGGTAATTTATAAAAAAAAAATTAAAAAAAAAACAAAAAACATTGCTATGTTGTGTAATGACACGTTACACTGACAGATAATGAAAACATTTACTGTTATTTTCCTTAGACACAAGTCATTAATTAAGAAATGCATCAAAACCAGAATACTGGCAGAATTCTCCTACCTCTTCACAGTCTCACTGGAACTTTCCTTACAGATATCACTTCCACATGGCTCAGAATATACCCGAAAGAAGAGAGGCAAGAATTAACCCAGTAGCATATTCAGTTCTAGTTAAAGGATGAGGATGTGCAGATTTAACCGGAAGAGGTGGACACTTTTCTAGTAAGACAGGAATAGTCTAACAGTGGGAGTAGCAGATCATAACACGTGCTCTATGAATACCAAACAAAAAGCCTAGTAAGTTATGGGAAATGCTGAGATATGTTCACACAATTAGAAGCAATCACACACATTTTAGTGAATAGACTAAGACCAATCATTGAGTTTCCCTTATTTAAATAGCCAGTGCTGCTGTGGTGCAACAAGCTTGAATAATACTCACATTAGAGGAGCCTGCCACAGCTTCTTTCCTAAACTTCTCTTTTTTCTCTTTTTTTCCTACGTGCCTTCATTTAACTCAGAAATTTCAGTAGGTCTTGGTTTCAAATTGCAGAGGGAAATAAAAAACCCAAGAAACAACAAACCGTCTACTCCAAACCCAAGAGTTTGCAGGAGGAATAAAGGAAGGATAAGTCCCTGAGAGGCATGCGGAAAGTCTACTTAATATAACATAGCTTCCAGACCTGCTGGTCCTGCAGAGGCACAGTTGTAACTTAGGGTCTCTCTAGGAATATGATATTGAAGAACACAAGGTGAAGCTGTGCTCTCAGTTAAATCCATATTCCCCTCCAAGCCATGTGGGTCACATGGGTATAAATAAGACTGCAGTTTATTTATTCTAAATAAAGCAGGCCAAAGAGCTGAAGCTAGGTAACTGAAAGCGTTTCCATGCACTTGGCATCAAATGTGAGGAAAGAACAGAGTGTGTATTGCCAGCGGCAGCAAAATTCACACGGGGAATATCATAAGGAAGTTAAATGCTTGTGCAATTTACTGCTAGAACAGAAATTCAGTGCAATTATATTCTGAGCATCTCAGATGCATTCAGTTTTCTCCTGACATGGTTTGCTTTACTTACTGGGGTTTTACAGATACTATCAGTAGGCAGATTAATAAGAACAACTCTTGTAAAATTGACATAGTGCTTCATCTGGAGTTACAGAGAGTGCAACTTGTCTTCATAAAAATAACCTGTAAAAATCATTACCACATTAAAAAAAAAAAAAAAAAAAAAAAAAAAACACCAACCAACTGCTTTCCACGTTAAGATTTCTGAACTTTATGCTGCAGGGATTAAAGCATCGATGTTTTATTAACAAGAAACAGTAGGAAGGAAAGAAGTGGAACTTGTTTAGCAGACGTATTAAAAGAAGTATTGATGGATAAACACATCAATGTGTCTTTGAAAGTACACACAAGATTTTTTGACAGAAGGGACATACCATCACTTTTGCAAATGCTTTCACTGGCACTTGATTGCAAGTACCTTTAACAGTGCACTGCCTGTCTTCTCCATCCACTATAGTTATGGCAAGAAGACGCACCTATTTCCACTAAGTACCTACTGAGTTCTGGCCCTGGCAAGCTCAAGCATAGCTTAACAAACATGGAGCTCATTGACCTGAAGGTGCTTCAGTGAAAACTTACTCTTTTCTTGTGAGATCTGGTGAAGAATCATAACCCAAACATAAGTTGCTTGCAGAGCTTGGCCGTTCAGAGTGCCTCTAAAACATACCAGTATTCCTCCTCAGAAAAACCAAACAGTTCTTTAATAAATCCATCAGGCATATCAGGAGGGATACAGTGAAGAGCACAGCAGCCAGCTCTATGGAAATACCATGAACATTTCTAATCCCAAAGTCACATTATTACTTCTTACCTGTTTTCAGAATTTGTTTTTTACCGTGTGTTCAGTTTCAGTTTCAGACATTTGTGATAGATCTTTGATTAATGGATGCCTAAATATTTCTGGAGCCTTGATAAACATTAAGAAATAGCAGCCACTTGCCACTCTGGCTTTCTGCAGGGCACAGGCAGTTTAGCAGAAGCTGAACTGTCTACCAGGTGCATTTAAAAGTAGTTATCTTTCCACCCACTTCCACATAAAAGAAGGTCTACTAGTTACTCATTAGCAATACAGCTGGCACATGCCTTTGGAATTATTCCTCATCTGTCATTACCACTGTCTGTACTGTAGGTCAGTTATTCTTTTTCCTGCTGTTGTTTTGGTTAATCAAAACAAACACAGAAAAGCAGGCCATTCTGCTTTCCACAAACACTGCTACCCTGCTGCATAAGAGATATAAACTGCTTAATCTATCAAAGCAGATATCAACTACATTGATATCATCTTTCAACACTACCACCTGCAGGTCTGCAACAGCTTCCAGCATCACTTCTTCACTATTATGAATCATTAATATTTTATTTAATACATTAACATTTACTGTTCTTTCCCAGCTCGCATCTACCGACTTGTTAGTGTTGAGCTAAACACAAAATGCTGCTTTATGTATTAAACCTCAAGTTCTGTAATTCAGAAAAGCATTGCTAACTCATAGGGCATTTGAGCAGCTATGAATTTTTTACAGAAAACTTTGAGCTGCTGTCGTGTGCTGACAATTTTCTCTGCTAGTTGGAAAGGGATAATTTAGGTTGAATTTTTTAACTGCAGGAACTTAACTGAAGGCCATGATCTGACTGGATGGGCAAATTTAGGCAAGGAGGTTCTAGTGGAAAAAGAGAAATAGACTTGTAAAATGCAGGTCCCTCCTCTCAGTTGCAGAGAGACCTCACAAGGATTAGAATCCCACCACAGATATCTTTGTCAAATATCTTACTTGCGTAGGAAGAGGAAATACCTTCATATTCTTCGCTCTGAAACTTTGTTAAAACAAAGCCTTTCCCTTCCCATGGGATTCATCTCGCTCTCCATGCTAGACAAAGACCATATGATATTTGCAGTTCAGATCAATTAATAGTCCTGCTTATTCTTTGGGACAGAAACGATTATTTAAGTCAATTTTCAGAAGCTGTGTGTGGGTACAGATGTGGCCTTTTTGAACCATTGCCTTCTAGTTTGAGCAAGAAGCGCTGGAGTTCTGGAAGGTGTTTGTTAGGAACTATGTATCATCTGCTTATCTGGAACAAAAATTTTAATGCATGTTTGGAAAATATTAATACACAGTCAGCATTGTTTCATACAGTTTGTGATATTTGTCAACTGGGAAGCACTCAGCTACTAAATTTCTACCACTGATCTTAAGCACGCTGATACTCCTCATGTAGAGGGACTCCTTAGTGAAGCTTGATTAGCACTCTTTTTCTTACTCACTTCATTCTGCTTCCAAAAAAGTAACATTGCTTCTGGCAGGTTCCTAAGTATTTGCACGTAGGCCAATGGTTACGTACAAAATGAAGAGCTGAACTCACCCAACTGGCGAAGGGCATCTCTGGCTATACATCACTTCTTCCCCAGGAAGCAGCCCATATCCAAGAGATCCTCTCCTTGCAGTGGCTGACCCCTATGTGAACCCAGGGTGGATCCACTCCAGGTCCAACCTTTCTGGTCACATATTGAACACAGGTGCAAAAAATGTGCCTGTGCTCCCTGGGCCAGCCATAGCCCTTCACCAGGTGCTTAATCACCACTTCAAGCCATGACCAAACAGTTCCTCTACACTCCACCCCTTTGTGGCATCAGCCTACACATTTCAATTACAATATATATACCATCAGCAATTCCCATGCAGAATATGTAAAAGTCTGTAAATCTTGTGCATGCTGTCTCCTGTAACAGCATGCATACCCAGAAATCATGATGGATTATCATGTATAATAGATGTTTGGGTTCCAGTATCTACTGGAGTCATGATCTGTTGTACATTCGTTTAAGACCAATAGATTTTCAGTTCAGTGAACAGCATCTGGTCCTACCAGAGGCCCTAACTTTAGGAGCACCTAGGCCCTCATTTTATGCCATTAATGTATCTAGATACAGAAACTGGGTGTCTGTATCACAAGATATTTAACTGTTGCCAGTTTCTCAACAGGAAGCAAAGGAAAGTCTGGAACATATAGTATGGTATGGCTGGTGGGTACTTAGGGTTTCCTTCATATGGAAAAGCATTAGGAAAGCCTGGAAGTGGGGCATAAAGACCACACCATCAGCAAGAGGAAAGCAAGATACAACCTCTAAAGAATCATGATTAAAATGAAGTACCTTGCTCCTACAGAACTTGTTTCATCTTTGAGTCTCACCAGGCATTGCTAGTAATGAATGCACAGAGTAGCTGAAATAGCTCTTAGAATCAAAGAATCTTCAGAGTTGGAAGAGACCTTGAAAGGCCATCTAGTCCAACTCCCCTGCAATGAACAGGGACATCCACAGATAGATCAGGTTGCTCAGAGCCTGGTCCAACCTGGACTGGTGCAAGAAAGCCTACATTTTTGTAAGGGACAAGAAAAATCTGGGGAAGAGATGCAAAAAGAACATGCTCAGATGCAGAAGGTGGGGAATTGGGTCTGGAGGCAGCTTTGTGGATTGGTATGAGTAGGTAAGCCAGAGGAGATACATAGGAGATACATTAGATGCTGGCATCTTTCTTGAATATCACCCCTCGTGGTGTAATGTATGCTGCTATTTGTTTAAGTCAGGTAGAGCAAACAGCAAAGAGAAATTCCTTGCAGAGAAACCACTCAGCAGTACTGTCCGTCCCATGTGCTGTGTGAAGCAAAAGCCCCAGAAGAATCTAGCACAAAAGTTTATAAAACTCTGCCTTGTCATTCACTTGCATATGTGAGCTGACTTCATATCACACAGGCTGGTATTTGATGTCTTGACTATGCAAGCTGTTCTTAGCGTGGAAGCCTCCCTGGTATATGCACATGCTCATTTTCTGTAATGAGCCCTCATTTTATCTCATTTTCCCCGAACTGCACAAAGCAGACTTATGAGTGAAATGTTATTGACTTGCAGTGATGTCAGTAGCCCCAAGGCTAAACAAACCGCGTAGTGAAACTAAAAGATAACAGGTAGCTAGCAGTTTTACATAAAGGTTCATGGTCTGTTGCTGTGAATTTGTACTTTCAGCCAGCGAGGTCTCAGGCGACAGGCAGAAGTGCTCCACAGAATCCAGTGCTGTTAATGCTTCCTCCAAGATGGAACCTTTTTCATGAAGAAAATTAAACAACAAACAGGAAGCACGATGCAAGGTGAAGAAGCAAGTTTGCATGAGCAAACCTTGATATGGTGTTTATTTCTGCATTAAGCAGAGTGGAAGGTTTTGTCAGCTGTTGATTCTATCTTTAAAAAATGAAACATCACTGCCCTCTTCTGTAACGCAAGGGAGTTGTATCCTTCAGCTACCTAAATGCCTAAACAGAGGCAGAGATGGCACTGGCGTATTGAACTTGCACAAAATGTTAACCAGAAGGTATTGATCCATTTCTCCATAGTTATCTATATGCCAGTTACCGGTCTTGAAGATCCTGATAAAAATCTGCCCTCAAAGGGTGCAAATAATGAATAAATACACCGAAATTTACAGACTACCAACCTGTGTGTGAGACAGAATCAGGTCAATTTCTGTATTTATTAAAAAGCTTTCAGAATTCGGCAACATACTGTGAAATGTCATCTGGGGCTATTGTCTGAAATGATCTAAATTCTCTCCACAGTTTTAACTGAAAGGATGTGCAAACTTGTTATTGACTTTTCCTACACTTTAAGGAAATTGGAAAATCAGTGGCTGGATAAATGTCAAGGAGGAACCTGAATGCAGTCACCCAGTCCTTCACATCAGCTGCAAATTGTACCACTGTAGTTTAAACTCTCCTTGTGCAAGGTTTGGATATCTGATGCATATTCATCCTGCTCTTGCATAGTAACTCTGCAAGGAAGGCACCCCTTGTTCTGCCTGGTTACCATATCCACCACACAGGACTGTTCCTCTCATTCTCGTTCATCTTCAGCCTGTTTGGGGTGCATGTCCATGCAGTGTCACAGTCTGGCTGCCCAAACAGCAGGAGAGAGCAGGGAGTGTGAGGCTGGGCTAAGCAGAATAAGAACACTACTTATGGTTGAATTGAGGCTGCAGCTTTCAAGCGTTCCTAGTGTACAGACCTCTCTATCTTCTGCCATTTCCTGCAAATTGAATCTAGCTTGCCCTAGAGATTTTCCCCAGAGCCTTTCCAGGACCTTTTCTGCAGGGTGACATCTAGGCTACAATCAATGCACTCTCAAGCCTCACTTCTCCTGAAAGCAAATAGTGTGTTTGACAAACTGAAGGTTCCCTCATGCGAGTTGTTTAAAATAGAATTGAAATCTGAAAATATTTTTGTTCTTGGAAGCAGGCAGCAACACCCATGTAGTATGAGACTCTGGATTGCAGATTTCCCTGCAGTGTCAAGGCGGATTATTTCTCTGGGAGAAGTCTGACCTTCTGTCAGGTGTGCTTGAAAAGAATAGATCTAGCAACGTTTCTTACAGGGCTAGAAATCTCACCTTGTTTCCCAGCATGCATTTATGTGCCAGTGGAGAGATGAAAAAAGAGGTAGGACATAAAATGATTAACAGATTAACACAAGGAGATGCAGAGTTCTTTTGCCACATTAAGTAAACACACTGTGCAGGGACATTCCTTGTGCAGCACAGCTCTGCAAGCCAGAGCTGATTTGTGCAGAAGGGAGGATAAACATGGCGATGAGTTCTGAAAGCTGAGAAGGACCCTCACTCTAGTTTCTTTGAATTCACCCATGATTTTTTTTTTTTTTTTTAAATTTAAATAGAATCACAGAATCATGAAGATGAAAGAGACCTCTAGGACCATCTAGTACAACCATCAACCCATAACCCAAGACCATTTACTTGGTGCCTGGCCTGATGTCTGCTGGTGGGTCTCAGCTGTCTCAAATGGGGAAACAGATCCTAGCCCAGGAGCTGGCAGGAGGGCTTTAAACAAAGTATGAAAGGAAAGGGGATAAAACCAGGCCTGCTAGAGTTGAGCCTGGGGGAACAGTGACAGGATTGTGGTAGGCAAGGGGCTCAGCTGAAGTGCACTACACCGATGTACACAGCATGGACAACAAACAGGAGGAGATGGAAGCCATTGTGCAGCAGGCTAGCTGTGACTTAGTTGCCATTACAGAAACATGGTGGGATCATTAGAGTACTGCAGTGTGTGGCTATAAGCTCTTCAGAAGTTATAGGCAAGGAAGAAGGGGTGGTAATGTTAGAGAATGTTTTGATGTTGAGCTTGGGGCTAGGAATGATAAGGTTGAGTCTCTGTGGGTAAGGATCAGGAGGAGAGCAACATAGCTGACATCCTAGTGAGGGTCTGTTATAGACCACCTAATCAGGATGAAGAGACAGATAAGGTGTTCTATGAGCAGCTGGCAGAAGTTGTGTGACTGTCAGCCCTTGTCCTTATGGGGGACTTCAACTTCCCTGATATATGCTGGGAATACAACACAGCACAGAAGAAGCAGTCTAGGAGGTTTCCAGAGTGTATGGAAAACAACTTCCTGACTCAGCTGGTAAGAGCCTGTCAGGGGAGGTGCCCAGCTAGACTTGCTGTTGACATATAGAGAAGGAGTGGTAGGAGATGTGGAGATCAGGAGCTGTCTTGGACACAGTGTCCACAAAATGGTAAAGTTCTCAATTCTTGGTGAAGTCAGGAGCAGGGGCAGCAAAACTGCTACCTTGGACTTCTGGAGGGTGGACTTCGAACTGGTCAGGATGCTGGTAGTCACTCAGGATTCAGACCTGAAGGGTAAAGTGGTCCAGGAATGCAGGTTGCTACTCAAGAACAACGTCTTACAGACACAGGAGCAGGCTGTCCCTCTGTGCCACAAGATGGGCTAGCAGGGAAAAAGAGCATGAACATGGAACTTTTCCAAGATTTCCAGATTAGGGGGTAGAGTTCTCCAATACAAGTGGTCTGATTTTTAAATACAGATGTAAAGAAGGCATTGAGAACCTCAGCTTTTTCCTTATCTTCAGTGGTCACATTCCCACTGCATTCAGTAAAGGATGAAGATTCTCCATGAAAGGCTGGTCCTGCTTGTCCAATCTGATCTCCCATGAGTGACCCGTCTGCTGAATGAGGGAGAGACTGACATAGACTACCTAGACTTCAGCAAAGCCTTCAACAGTCTCTGTATTCTCATGGAGAAGCTGTCAGCTGTGGCCTGGACACTTTTTGCTGGGTAAAGAACTGGCTGGATGCCTAGATCCAGAGAGTGATGGTGAATGGAGTTACATCCAGGTGACAACTGGTCATGAGTGTTGTTCCCCAGGGGTTGGAATTGGGGCCTGTCCTTTGGTCAGGCACTGGAATGGGCTGCCGAGGGAGGTGGCAGAGTCACCAACCCTGGAGGTGTTCAAGGAACTTCGGGATTTTGTGTTGAGGGACATGGTTTAGTGAGAACTATTGGTGATAGATGGATGGTTGGACTGGATGATCTTGTAGGTCTTTTCCAACCTTGCTGGTTCTGTGATTCTGTGAAATATTTCAAGAGAGAGTGGTCAGGTGCTGGAACAGGCTGCCTGGTGGGGTGGTGGAGTCACTGACCCTGGAGGTGTTCAAGAAATGTTTGAATGTTGTACCGAGGGACGTGGTTTAGTGGGAAATGTTGGTGACAGGTGGACAGTTGGACTGAGCGACCTTAGAGATCTTTTCCAACCTTGGTGATTCTATGATTTAAATTTAGCAGAGCAGCAGGTACTCCCATATCCACACCAAGCCAATGTATGTCTGACTCTCAAACCAGCAGCGTTAGGGATCATAGAATCATAGAATCACCAAGGTTGGAAAAGACCTAAAAGGGAAGTGACCAACAGGCCAAAACTGTTCTGGGGCCACCCTAAGCATCAGGAAAGGATCACTTCCTTGTTTTATGAGCATCCTTCTGCAAAAAGGAAAGTACGCCCACAACGTTTTTTGAATGCAACAACTACTCTCATATATATAAGCTTTCTCTCATGACTTTTGTGCTTCTTATGTGTGTATCCAACTGGAGTTGCCCCACTGAAATTTCTTTAGAAGGTCTTGCACCAACTTCAGAGGGTGCTGAGTCAACTTCTACACAGTATAAAATACACAGAACATAGACTATGACACTGAAAATCTATTTGATAGCCTGCTGTCCCAAATTTCATTGTGTTTTCAACTGAAAGAAAAAGCAGAAGCGATGTCCAAAACCACCACATCCTCACCCCATTCCTGAGGAGCTGAGGACTGTCTGTGCTAAGATGCCCTTTCCCACATCTTCCATAGCTGCTTTCAGCTCTCCTGTCAGAAATGTTCAGAGCTGTGCTTTTTTCCTTTCTCTTTTTGAGTTCAAGTCCTCTCAAATGAATTAATCGAGTTTTTTTTAATGAGAGTTTGGCTTCTTCCATATGAATACAAATTGTGGATGAACATTACAGTCCTCAAATATCTCTCCGTAAATAATTTCACAAGAGAAGAGGTAGAGGAGTTTATGAACGAGAGCCTGATTAACTCTCAAACAAATTAGGCAGCAATGGTGTAGGAAGAAAAATGAAATATGAGATAAATAATGATCAGGAAGACAAGACCAGAGCATAAGTGCAATCTGAACAGTGCACAAATGGCTCCCACCACATGGTGCCTGCAAAGACAGGGAGTGAAGGTGACATCTCAGAAAGCCCTTTCCACCACTGCACGTGGCAGCAAGGTGATGGGAGATTATTAATTGTGATGTCTCCATCAGTGGATGAAGTCAAGCACAAAGTGCCCTTTATTCCTCTTTCAGCAACCACAGAGCTGTGGCAAGGGAGCACACTGCTGGCACACCTCAGGCCAGGTACCAAAGCACGATGTCATGCAGCTCAGCCCCAGCTGTGTGTTTCTGATCTCCCCAGTGCATTCCCAAAGCAGCTTTGTATGGATCATTGCCCCCATCTTTTTATGCAGCTGCCCAGAAATCATTCCCCAGCTACCTCATGGTATCTCTCAGGGGCCAGCGAGGGGAAAAGAACCTTCTGTGCAAAAGTAAATCCCAGTAAAGGCAGTTTCTGCTCCAGCTCTGCACTGCAGCTCAGATGGGTTTCAGTGAGGAGTAGTGCCAGGATGGCACTGATTCCATGGCTGCGTAAGCAGTTATGGTTGTCCCGTGCTGAGAGTGGTTGGTCAAATGGGCACCTGATGGTAGGCATGAGTCATGAATCTTCCCATTTAAATCTAGGCACTTACTGTATCATCCAATAATGCAAGCAGCCCTAACAAGGAAGCTGGCAAATGCACAGCCCATCGTTCCCATGTACAACACAGAACGTTTTCGAATTTCCCACCTGCAGAAGCGATTCATGTGAATTGAAAAGAGCACTTCTGCTGTGATGCTGGCCAATTCACTAGGCAGTTAAATAATGTGCTGTCAGTCACATTTGCAGCATGTGCGAGTGGCTTTCGTGGCAATTTTCCATGCACATAATAAACCACTGAGCAAACAAGCTCCACTCCCCAAGGAAGTTACAAAACAAGCAGAGGCAGAAGCAAAGCAATGGGCTGCTGAGCAAGATTCAGAGGATGTCAAGAAGTGGCCCTTTAGAAAATCTGCCCATTTAGACTGTAATTAACCACATGCTTCACTTCATCACAATACAAAATCCCAGTAAAGTGCATGAAGATATCAACATGAGATAATTGGAAACACTTTATCAGCCTGTTTCAGTGAAACTGCTGTCTCATGGGAGCTGAAATATCTTACAGGGACTACAGATGGTGTTTTGAAGGGCTCAAGCCGACCTCTCTTTTAGAGCAGATTTGGTGTCATCCATCCAAAGAGACCCAGATAGCTTTGTGGTACTACTTTTAGACTTTGTTTTTATTTTGTTTTTATTTTAGCCTGGAATAAAAATAATTCTGCAAATCATGAAAGTTGCTGCAAAACAGAATATTCATTTCTCCTGCCAAGTACAATATCAAAGACACGCAGCCAAGTATCACGGATCACTGAGTAGTTTTTACATCTTTCATAAGTCCTTATTACCCTGATCTATGCACAAAAATTGACTCTGACTCAGGAATGCACTTAAATGTGCTCCTTTGAAGTCAGTGTCCTGGCTGCACTCAGCAAGGAGGAGTGAGCAGCAGTTTGGTAAGGTGTGGGGCAGGCACTGTGGGATGCTGAGGCAAGACAAACAAGCTGGCAAAATGTGTTTGTCAGCCTGGTCATCTGATTTCTCACTCAGAGGATTGGGTGGAAATAATGTGTCAGGGATTCACAGATTTAACAGCAGTTACTGAGCTTCTTTCTTGCCCAGGACAAAGGTGCCTGTAGTGGTTTCAAAGCATGAGATGTGTTGGCCAGGAATCCTAATCTCAGCTAGTTTCAAAATGTTTGTGCTTCAGAGCACATAGTTATTTTTTTCCTTATTTCAGGGCCTTTGCTTCACAACATATATCATAGCACAAGCTTCTTACACATCTTAGCATGGGTTAGGATCAGGTGTGACCTGACAGCTGCCATGATGCACGTAGAAACCAATGCTAAGATTTTTAGAGCTATATAAAATGAGGCTGGCTGCTTTGATGCACTGCTTCTGTCCAGGTATTTTCATTTATAAAGCTTAGGATGGAATCCCTGAAATTCATCACATTCTTTTTGCTCCAGAAGTTTCTGGAAATAGTAAGTGATGCAATTTCTTTCTGAATCCCTGCAGAAAGGTGAGTTCTGCTGCAGAACAGGATGAGACAGCACTACCCTGGGAAGTGAGAGATATACAAATGTAGGCAGAGAAATAACTATTGGGATATATGTTACACACAGAGGAAATGGTGGGGTTTGATGCTCACCATTTCAGCAGCTGAAATTCTTACTCAAAGTTCATATTACAAATACTGCCCATTCTGATGTGTAATTCATACCATGTCAGTCCTCTATATGGTCAGAGCTACTGGTGGCAAAACTGCGTTTAAACTTTCTAAATATATTCCCAGCACAAGATAAGTATTTTCCTCCATTTGGAAGGAAAGTATTTCCAGAACATGTTGTTGCTCAGGTGAATTTTGTACAGGGAGAGACACACTGGGCTGAAAATCTGCATTCCTACAACAACCTATGGACCTCATCACAGATATTTAAATACCCAGCAGCTGGCATGAACTCCTTCCCAGTGGGGCATTGCTTAAATCATCTAAATTGCCCCTGCATACCATTGTGCATGTTTATACATGCTTTATCCTATACCCATAGGTCACTTTCACAGAAGTGAAGGCCACCAGGATGGCAGATTTTGGACACAGCCTTGTTCTCCTCCCCATATGCCTCCCTGAGAGCAGAAGTGCTGCTGCTTGTGGTCAGAGAGCCATGGCTAAGGGGCTTCTTAGCACCTTCCAGCAGCTTCAGTGCTTAACTGAACTCTCCCATCTATGCTAGCTGTACGTAAATACAGTGCCTGGATTCCTTGATGCAATCTTTATCCTGTGCAAAACACAGCAGAAATCAGAAATGTCTGAAAAAATTATTTTCTATTTCACTGCAGGCTTCAAAAGTGACGGATGCAATATGTCCAGAAAACTATGAAAATACTTTCTCTTAATGGAAGAAATTGGGCAAGCACACACTAACGTCACCAAAACTCAGTGGAAAAGCACCTAGCACAGCCTATAATAATACCTTTGTCTATCCATAAAGCCAAAACATCAAATTCAGTGAATGCTTTCAATTCTCCTGTCTCTTGGGCCCTCCGTCCATACAAAAATGAAGCTTACTGCAGGATTCCAGAGAGTTCGAGAAGAGCTTATAAAAAATACCTGATCAGAAAAAAATCTAAGAAAACTGTTTCAGGAACTCACCTTTTTTTTTTTTTTTTTTTTTCCCCACATCTTTGACTGATTCTATAAAAATACCAAACCGGCGCATGAAGTTCCCACTGAAATCATTTTAAAATTGCTCTCCAGAATAGCAGGCTTTAGGGAAAAGACCCTGCAAACCTCAAAAACAAGCAGGGAACTGAACAGAAGAGCATCACCTCACATCAAAGCCACTGAAGAACTGTTTCCCTACGTGCTTTACTAGGTCCTGCAGCCACTGCTAATGCTTTTCCACTCTTAGTTATGTGTTAGAAGATGATCTTTAGTTGCATGAAGACAACGCAGAAATATTCTTACAATGCCATCTTTGCTGCAAAGAAATTGTACGTGCACAAGAGCACAACATTCCAGTGTGGCAGTTGCTTATAAAAGAAACCCTCCCATTAGCAGGAGGCTTTCTGTGCTCACTTGAGCAAATTCCAAGCAATCCCTGTTAGACTTATGAACCCGTGGGGCACTTTGGTTATTTTCCTGTTAGTCTCATTCTTTTGCACTGATGAATGGCAACTCCTACACAAATGCCTGTGTTACTCCAGCTCTCACTGATGGGCAGTGCTGTGGCTGAAAAGCAGAGCCAGATATCCTCTGGCAGTTTTCAGTTCGCTGCAATTAGAGAGATGTTTTTCATTGCTGGGTGAGCAGCAGCCAGCCAGCTGCTGGGTAAACAGTGCTTCTGATGGACATGAGGATCTACATTGTTCTCATGAAAAACATCTTGGGAAAAAAAAACAAACAGTGGCTCTGAATTACAATGATTTCTGTTGTCTACCCAAAGACAACAAAGAGATGCAATCTACTTCATTTTTTTGGCTCCTTTCCCTCAAAATTGCAGCAAGGATCCTCTTATCTCGAAAAGCTATCAGGCTGTCTCTGGAAAGAACCCAAGCCCAGCACACCTGTCAAGTGAGGGAAAAGTGGGTCACCCTGCTTTGATGGGACAGGTTTCCCTGAGACTTGTGACAAAAGACGGGGTCTTAAAAGTCATCAAGTCATCAGAGTTTCTCAAACTCTCATGTTTACGGCAGACACAATTTCAGAAATCCCACAAGCAAATAAGTGATGGTGTAGGCCAGAACTGAAGGCAGGATCCCAATATTGCATCAAATACTCATACAGAGAGATGGACGGAGTTGCTCACCCTTTGCTTCTGTTTAGAGAGCAGCAGATCTCAGACCAGATTTTCCATAGAGACTTCATCTTTATTCAGAATGCATTACTGATTGCTGAATGGCCGAGCCCTACCTGGTTACTCTCTAAACTTGAGCATTTTTGTACACAGCAAAGATACGCCTAAAAGAATCTACGAAAGAGCACGATTGCAGAGAATTATTTAATATGGTGGAAAAGAGAGTCCTCTAGTGGTCTATGACTGTTATAATATTAAGAGCAGTCAACAATTTAGGGGAGAAAGCGCATATGACCTCATAACAGAGAAATCTTAGTCCAAAGCTAAAAATAATCAGAGCAAATTTTCCCCATGGGTGCCCATGGCAGCCCCCACAGTTTTGCTACACCAGACCAGCAAATCTCCCAATACTGCCTATCATTTCTGCATGTTAAAAAGATCTCAGGCAGCTGTTGTGGAAAAAAAGCTCTCTTCACCCATATATCTAATTCTGCTGTAGCATACATGAGCCATACTAATATAAAATAGTGAAAAATACATTTTCAAGAGATTAAATAGGCAGCTAAAAGAAAACAGAGCTTTATTAGAATTGCTTGAAGAACTTAAGAACATAAATACCCAAACTGTATTTTGGCAGTTTGAATGGATGGTTTTCTAGATGAACAAGAATCAGTGAGCTTCCATTATCTGCATCCCAGCAGCAGGTGGGGATCCCAATCCTGGACCCAGGCTGGACTGTACTGTAAGGAAACAAAACTGGCCCTTCCCATGTCAGCTTTTGTTCTGGGATTGTAATGGGAAACGCTGACAAGAGAAAGGAAATTTGAATAGAATATATGTAAAATCATCTGAACACATACAAGCGAAAGGCTTGGAGAAGAAAGGGAAAAAATGGGATAGTGGGGAGAGTAAAGAAGGCATGGGATACAGGCGTGCTGGCAGAGGCACCTGCTTGCTGCCTAGGGCAGGCTGACACGACAGGATTATGGGTCTGTACAAGAAAACAGCACAGGAACGTGCTGCAGTGGATAGGTGACATAAGCAGGGATGTGTTGGTGCCAGTTTTGCAGCTGTTTTCATTTGAACCAAAAATTCACCCATGTCTACAAAATATATAAAATAGTGTAAAACAATCAACCCATTTTCTATAGGTGTTAAGATTTCTTAGTATTTTCAGTGAATATTCAAACAATACAGCCTTCCTAAATCGTACAACGTGTATCCTAACATCTGATTTGCACACTCCAGGATCTTAAGCAATCTTCTGGCAAAGACATGTAACCAGCCATAAAAATCTGGCAAACAGAAGTTTCTAAGAAAGATTTGTGTGGTCTTTGTACCAGACAGTTCCCAGCACTGTCATTAAAGGCTTATCTCAGGAAAACACTTGGAAAAATCTGTTTCCCTTAAAAGAACCTCATCAATAAGAGCTATGGGGGTCATCTGTCACGACCATCAGCTTCCCTCTCCCTCCAACATACTTCTGCAGAGTTACAGCCTTAATAGATAAGTTCCATATGTAAAAATCCCAGGGTCAAACAGCACCTGGTCATATTTCTAGATGGTATCTTCCAATCTCTACCCCTACATCTGACTTTTCTTCTCAGCGATGGCATGGCTTTTATCAGCTCTACCAAGTGTATTTCAGGCACTTGTCAAAAAAGTACTTCTGAACTTAGTGACAGACATAAAATAACGTTTGAAAAGATTCCATCTTTCATACAGCAGGGGAAATTGTTTGCTCTGAACATGCTGTCAGCCTCAAACAGGGTGATGGGTTAGTGCAGAGTACTCAAGCCTGTATTTTGTTTCATAGTTTGACAAGTGCAAAAGGATTCCAAAACACTAGAAGCTGTTCTGTGTCTGAATCAATGCAGAACACAAACCAAACAAGCCTGCAGAGATACAACTTGGGAGGTAATTTAAGACACCAGTGACAAACAGGCAGAAATGAACAATAATCTAGGGAAAATATACTAGGAGAAAGATTGACCTCCATGTAGCAAGTGCAGGAATCCATTAAGCTTCATAAGGGCAGATGTCCCTTACTGTTTCTGCATTATGTGTGGCCACCAGTGTGTCAAACAGACTCTTTTCCATTCTAAATGGGAAAGTTTCCATGTGGAGGCACAAAATTATGAGCAGGGTTGTGCTGTCATCACCACCACAAACTCCCAGAGGGACAACAGCAGCCTGAGTTGTGGTGAGTCCTTCAGGATCATCAAGAGAGTCATTTCTTACCATGTTGAGATACAGATTTTGGGCAGGTTTGCAGAGGACAGTTTCTGCTTTTGAAGCAGAAATATCTGACCAGGGGACAGAAAACCAATGCTTCTTTGATAGGTCTGCTGGGACCTCCTTTGGAGAGCGAGTGATGCTTCTTACGAGCTATGAGTCCAGAGGAGATGATGGATGTGACTGAAGCCTTCTCATGGTGGACAAAGTCATCATAATTTCAACCAGACACAGTTCACATTAGAAAGAAACCTCAATCAGTAACAGACTTGATTATTTACTAATAGCAATAGATTTACTGAACCTCCTTTTCACGAAGGCAGTCAAGCATGTATAATCAGGACATTCTCTTCCATCGCACACCTTTTGTATCGGTCATTTGATATACGTAAGTGGCCAGGAATGGAGATTCATCTGATTTTGTTGTCCATCGAACTGTAACTAGTGACTGCCACAAAGCACCCCTCTGCTAAAGGCACTGTGGATCCTGGCAGAGCAGACGTGTGGCTCTCCAGGGATAATGGCAATGCTGTCCACGTGCAGTTTCTCCCACAGAGCCAGGCGTGAGGTCTTTCTTGTCTGTTTGCTCTTCAAAAGGCATTTGGAGAGGTAAGGTATCTGAGGATAGATCAATAGCCACAATACAGAATGTGCATTGATCAAGCACAGCCCTTGACCTCTTCTCTGCTGCGTTAATGTTGCTATTTTTCAAGTGACTGGCCAAAGCAAGGGCCTGGAAAAATAAATTGTTCTACAAAAGAACAAGTTTGTGAAAAGAAACTAGATTTGATGGGTTTTGAGCTAGTCAGACCTTCACATCAGACTGGCAGTCACTTTTCTACCCACATGTCTAATGACACCAGATAGAGTTTATCACGTTCAGCCATGCTGCTGTCTTCCTATGGACAAGGCACGCCACTTCTCACCATTGGAGCACTCTCCCATCTTCTGAGAGGAGTCAAGGAGGACAATGGGACAGTGCAGGAAGCATATGGCCCTCTCTGAGTAAGAAAAATAGTTTGCTAGTTACGACACTCTGAAGAGGCATGGCTGGAAATGTCAAGTGCATTTTACAATGATGGCTATGAGAAACAAATGCGCTCAGTGCTCCGTGACACCCAGCTGCTATTTGTATTTGTGTTATCCAGCGTGGTTATTTGCCATCCGTTTCTGCAGCTCCTAGCTGTGTCATCGCCTGCCTTCTACCATTCAGACCTTTGCCACGCCTCGCTTTCCCTTTTGAACACACAGTTCCTACCACTAACTCAGCCTAACTTTAAAAGCAAATATATATATATATATGTATATCTCAGTAAAAGCAAAAGGAGTGAGATATCTCCCTTGGTCCTGGAGAATCCTTCCCTGGCAAGCCTCCAGGATGCAAGGCTACTGAAATAAATCCAACAGATGATTACTTCAGTACCAATAAGGGATTTATGTGGGTTTAAAACCCAGCGGCTGCCTGACAGGTAGAAGTTGACAGTTGTCACTCAAATACACCACCTCTCAGTCATGCTGGATGCTCTAAAATAAGCCAGCAGCGCATTTCAAGTACAGTTCCTGTAATGTGTTTGTTTACGGTTGGACTAGATGGTCTTAGTGGTCTTTTCTAACCTCAGTGATTCTGTGATTCCGTGTTTAAAGGTGATGATCTCCGTATAGAGCAATCTTCAAATGCAAGTATCTAAAGCTGAGTGAAGCTCTCTCTTCATTTAGGCAGCCACACCTTCTCACAAATATTTCACAGCCACAGGGCAATGGAAAGTTGGGTGTGCTCAGTGCTGTTTGGGAATAAAACTAAACCAGACCAAAACAAAGCAGAATGTGAAATCCCCTTATGGTTGAGATGTTCCTTTAAATATTCCTGAAGATTCAGGAGTATCAGGCTGTGCATGCTGCCAGCCTGAACACAGCACATTTTGTTAGCGTTGCTGTTACTCCTCACTTTCTACTTATCATTTCTTGTGGTCAGAGAGGCTGTCAGGTTCTGGTGTACTCAGCACTGTCTCTGAAACACCCAGGCTATCAGGGCTGCTGACCCATAGGTCCCTCCAATCCCTTGTTGCTCATCACTCCAAGGAAGGCAATCCACGTGCTTGTAAGGACCTCTTATAATCTTAATTGAGACTGTGGGCATAATCACAGTGCAAGTCATAACCATAACAATTTAATTAGAATTATTAAATCCAAACAACCAGAAGTACTTAATTAAATAAGCAGCTTGGTTTCTAAGCGCAGAGACATGCTTCACATCACTGCAGTCATAAAATTCTCACTGTGCAAAATTATGAATTCTTGTTTGACAATAATCAGTAGAACAGACTACTGAATAAATTCCTTCTCACTTGTTTGTCAGGCCGTCACACTGGTCCCAGTAGTTCACCAGGCAGTTATAAATAACAGAGCAGTTGTGTTCCCCCAGGCTTGCTGTTATTGGTATCTAAATAACCACCAACGTGACCAGGTAAAGAGAGAGAAAATTTCTCACTTATCTTGCAGATAATTGTCACTGTAATGTCTCTATAGGGCTGTAACTGCTCTAAGCACCATCCATAGCACTTATGTTCGTTCACAGCATGGCTTTTTTCTTTGATGCTCACCACAGCTTCCACTCAGTTTAGAGCAATAGGTGGACATGCAACATGGCTGTACCCCACAGAGGCTACACTTCTTGACAAGGCCAGGGACTCTGCCCCAGCAAGGTGTGATGGGCACATCCTGCCCTCTGTCCTCCTTCTGCTGCAAACTACCAATGGAAGACAGTTTAGCAAGCAGGAAGAGATGTAAGGATTGGATTAGAAGTGGAACATCATCAGTACATTCGCAGTGAGCAAACAGGGTCACAGGACTCCATTTCCTCATCCCTCATTTTCCCCCCTGCCTTCACCCATTCTGTACATCCAGCTTCATGATACGCACCATCCCAGCTGCATCATGTACACTGTGCCATCCTCACACACACTCCCTGGCCCTGCTCCCAGCTATTTAACCTGTGAGCAGCAGCTGTCACTCCCATTTGCCATCTACCCTGAGCCCTGAGCCCAGCCCCTAGCAGACAGCTCCAGCACAGCAGCACAAGCAAATCCTGCTCCTTCACGCCTAACCTGGGACTCTGAGGCCCACATGCACAGAGCTCCCACAAATAACCAGTATGTCCAATGGGGTCTGCTGGGTGCTGGGGGTGCTGTCTGCCCTCCTTCCTTGCAGCAGTGCCTGAGTTTTGTAAAATCACTGCCCCCATTGAAAACCTTGTGGATGGACAAGCAGTCACTGACTCGGCTGCATCCTCAGCCAAAGGAGTGGGCAAACCTGGCCTTGCAGAAATTTGGAACCCAGAACTTTTTTGTCAATTTGCATTGGTTTTGTTCTGTACGGTACCTCCTCGTCCAGTAACATTTCTCCCAGAGATGTTTTTCTGCAAAATAAATCATCAGTTGTCCTCCACATTTCTCCTCATGCAGTCACTTACACAAGTATGGAACACAAAGGAGAAGGAAATGTTTTGCTCTTCCTTTGCATAAAGGTACAGCACAGTACAGAACTGTGCCCATGGGTTATGGAAGCAGAGCAAAGCAGGTTTATGAGGAAAATTTGGTCACAATGTTTTCTCTCCTTTGTCTGCATTGTGCTGGGAGGCTCATGGCAAGAACACTTCTGTGCCAAAGCATGGGAAGGTTACCTCCTCCCTTACCACCATAACCAGAAAAAGATACCAACTGAGAGCAGCAGTACTTATTTTCCACACTCCATTGGTAGCAGAGAAGCAATTCAAGCATTTAACTACAAGCTGAACACAGCTAATTAGAAACAATGCTCCAAACTACACCAATGTCTCTTGCAACTGGAGCAGGATTCTGCAAATAAACATGCACAACAAAAAGGACAAATCACAATAAATCTAAGCAGACAGGTACAAGCAAATTGGTCTGTAGAAGTGACATGCCTCTCTGCTTAAATGTCTACCACAACTCCCAAGGAGACGAGGTAGGATTTAATCTAATTGGGTTTGCCACTTCCCTGCAGCTTAATGTGAGAATAACAGCAATTATATATGACTGTACTTAGCCCAGTACCAAAAATCCATTTATTAGGTTATTAGAAGCTATAGAAACCAGAGGTTTGAGATCATTTGGATATGCTAGTTACGTACTTGGCCTGCTAGTTATTTTGTGGTTACAGTTTCCAAATTGCTACTGATGAGGTGGCAGTAGAAAAGCACTTGCAGTTAAGCATTTGAATGGATGGCTTAGAAAGGTTTTCTTCTCGCTCCAGAATCCAAATAGCACCTTATATGTTGGCTCATTTTTCTGCAAATCTCATAACATTCAGCAGGGGATTGGGAAACCAGGAGTCTGCTGAGGTTCAGAAATGTGTTCATCATAAAGCAAAGCACCTTTGCATGTGTGGGACCCCACAGAGTTGGCACAGCGCAGCCTGGAAATATGCAAAGAATGATGTTTAAGGCCAACCTTTAGGGATGACAGAGGAAAGAGCCTCTATTCTTCTTGTTTTGAGCATTTGTGAGGCTGTAATTAGCAAGAAAGGCAAGAAAAGCTACCAAGCCATTCCAAGAAACGTAGTATCTCTTCTCTTCCACCTGCTTTGCAAGTGGAGCAGCGACTGGAAACGATCACCATCAGCACAGCCTGATGAACCCACAACCCCTGTCCTTTATGCTTCTGTTTGCTAGTGCAACCATAATAAAACTCATCTTGCCAAACAGATGTTTTTAAATGATGTAGTAAACTCTCATAGTTTCTTTTCTTTTTTTTTTTTTTTTTTTTTTTTTTTTTTGCATCATGGGTAATTGCTGGGATAAAGGTGGATTTTCTTGGAAGTCTGGAAAACTTCAGCTAGAGTCATAGCTCTCTAGTGTATACACAGCAGGGGCAGCAAAGGAAACAAATGGTTCCTTCAGCTGACCCACACTGCAGTGAATGTCCCGCTGCGGGGAAAGACACAGGGGCTGCTTGGGATCTGCTGGACACCAGTACTCACGAGGTGTTGCAGACTGGGGCTATATTCAACGTGGAGCTCTGCGTTAGTAAAGCAACCTAAAAGACATCAGCCCGACCTTACAACCTGCGAGTAGGAGGGCTTGATTTTGCTCCCAACAAACTGGGTGACAATGTACCCGTCAGGATGGCAGCTATGAACACAGGTTTAATGCTCTCCATCTAATCTAACTTCTCTTCTAGCTGAAATGTTGATATCCTTGCGTACTGGTCTGGATTACGTGTAATTTTGTGGATGTGTGGGCAATGCAGGAGGAAACACCGGAGCCTTGCTCTGCCTTCCTGTTTTCTTGCAGAAAAGCTAGTAAAACCCTAATGAGAAATAGAGTCTATTCTTTAGCAAGACCCTGGAGGATGGTGGGGGAGTAATCTCTCTCCTCCCTGCCCCTGCCTCTAAATAGTGCAGAGTTTCCTGGGGCCACCTAAGAGAAATCCCAACCTCAGCTACTCAAGCACTACACAAAAGGCAGTTTGTAAAACACTCAGCTTATCAGCCTGAGACAGCACCTTTAAAACACTCAGCTTTCTGGGGCACCCATTTCATCAAAAGTTTTGTTTAACATGCTTGGACCAGAGACACTTAAATCTAGCAGGAGAGGGATGACTAAGTATTTTCTATGAAACCCTTAAAGTTTTAACTCAGATGGGGATATACTAAAACACTTCTGACTTCTAGAGAGAAACATCATGCACCATTACATTCAGAGACACAGA
Source organism: Lagopus leucura (assembly GCF_019238085.1). Classification (NCBI taxonomy): domain Eukaryota; kingdom Metazoa; phylum Chordata; class Aves; order Galliformes; family Phasianidae; genus Lagopus; species Lagopus leucura. Next base: position 101,119,939 of record NW_024962252.1, read on the forward strand.
AATGATCTGAGCAGATTCTCAAATGGCTGTAGTATACAACTCTACAGCAAATTCACCACACTGTGCAACCTGATGCCGCGTGACAAAGTGTGACAGCTGAACTGTATTGCCTATGAAAGATTGTTGAGTTGTGCTGAATATTTTCTAAAGTGCTATCAGAAAACATATGTTCCCAAGGGGTAATGATACAGTGGGTCTGAATAACTCATAAAAATTGTGAATGAAGCGTTCTCACCTTCATTTGACCTTTGTTAGTTCTTCAGCAGGCAGAGCTAAATGTGTAGCACAGCAGAATGCATCTTAAGAAGAGGCAGGTGATAATAAGAAGCTGTTAAGAAATGCTCACACCACTGGCTCTATTAGTTCAGCTTGCTTGCACAGAATTTCCCTGCACATATGAACACAAATGTAGATCAATACAAGGAAATATTCAGGATCTTCTTTTCCTCGTCTGAACTCCTCCAAGCAAGATGCACACACAGTGGCCATGACTTTTTGGAGGTTGAGGACAGGGTTCATGCACCAAAGAGCCCTGCAGAAACCATGGTGCTGTGTCCCCTGCAAGGTGCATCTCCTGCACCAGCAGGGAGCCCTGACTGCTGTTAGCTGAGTCACGTTGCAGAGGTGTCCAGATGCTTTCCCACTCCACTTGCATTTTCTTGTCTCCTGCTTCTACAGCCAAGATATACTGGGCTGCTCACTTTTTGCAGAAAGCTCACAGGTAGCATTTCTGTGTATGAAAATATACCTGCACAACAAGTTTTCCAAATGTCAAAAGGAGAGCAATATTATTTTAAATGTCAGCAGACAAGTGATACCTGTGCATCTGTGGGATTCATACAGGGCATACATTCCTAAAAAATAGACTTAGGTCAACGGAAACAGGTAATCTTGTGTCCATAGGAATGTAATCCACAGGCTGAACAAATATCTGGTCAGTTTTTGTAGCTTCACTCAACCTGACTTCTGTCAATACTTCTGCCCATCATAACTGGTGGGTTTAACCCAGCGCGCTGCTGGGCAAAGCCAGAGCAGCCGGGAATGTCTGGTGATGTAGGACCACTCCTGGGCTTTGGGAGCCATCTGTCCCTTTCTCTTTCATGCTATATAAATCAGATCCTGCGCTGTTTCAACTCTCAGCCCATCCCAGATACAGCTCTTGGAGCTGTTTTCATTTCTGTACATGAATGACCAAGGCCAACCTGGGACTGGCCGGGAGCTACCTCCAGTGGTCACTGGGATTTACAGCTCTGATGTGTCTCTCATCTTTGACACTATGGCCTAGAGCACTTTTCAGGGCATAGTTTTTCTGAGGCATTTGACAGTCTCCTTGTTTTATTCTGCATCACCTACCTCATTCTCATGCCAAGCCCTCAGGCATGATAGGCATGAAGAATGTGTAGTGCTTTGTCACTGAGAAAGCAGGTTTCCACATGCTCTGCTGAGCAATCTAAATGGTTGCTGCTCAGAAGGCTGAAAAGTGATTTTCACTATGTTACACATTTCCTCGCAGCCCAGACTGGGATTTCCAGAGCCAGAGCTCTCGGAGGAGCTTGAGTGGAAATTACTTTTGGAGAAGTGGGTGCCCAGGCTTACCCTGAGAGTACGGTGGAAAAGCTGGTTCTGCTAAGCACCAGCTCTCTTGTAGAAGGATATGGGCAGCCACCCACCACGGCCATGCAGGGACACACAACCATCCCTCTGCTCCTGTGCTCTCTCTCACTAGCAGCCTTCTTCATATTTTGAAGCAGCAGGGTGGAGGCAGGAAACTGTGCTAATGACACCCATCAGCTAATTGAAGCCATGCAGGGGACTCTGAACAGCAAATATGCTGTGTAGGTGCCAAGCCAAAGACATAAAAGCACAAGGTAAAAGGGAAGGCAATTGTAAATGGGAATGAGCAAGCATCAAATACAAAGGAAGTTGTAATGAGAGCAGGAGTGTGGAGAGTGGCAATTCAGCATGGAAAAGATAAAGCTGGAACAAGAATGGGATCAAGAGAGAGAGCAGAGAAAGGATGGAGAGGAAGAAAAATTTGAAATGGAAACGATGAAAATGGAATATGATTTCCAGAGGGAAAGAATAAGGGTGAATGAGGGTCCTACTGGGTCAGCCCATGCATATTTAGTCAGTTATAATAAGGTGAAATTGCTTCCTCATTACAAGGAACGGAATGATGTTGATATGTTTTTGCAGTCTTTTAAAAAACTGTACAGAACTTATAATTGGTGAGAGAAGGCATGGGCAGCACAGTTCAGACCTTGCTCAATGGGAAAACCCTAGAGGCCCATGCCAAGCTGGTTGATAATGACTGCCGTGACTATCAAAATTGTGCAGGGAGCTTTTCTGAGAAGGTATGAGGTTGACCCCAGAGACCTGCAGGGTTACACTTAGGTCTCCAAGGAAAGGATCTGATAACTCCTTTCCCGAATTGGCTGTAGAAATGACAAGTTTATTTAACAGGTGGATAGAAGGTGAAAAGACATCTATATGTTTCTTTTTTCCTCTTCTTTTTTTAAATGATGAAATTATCCTGAGGAGCAGCTTCTAGAAGATGTTCTGAAGGATTTGGAAGCCTTCTATAACAATTGCCAGCCTATTAATCAGTGCCATTTTTAATGCGTTTCCACAAAATAAGAGAAATAATGCGAATCCTACTTATTTCTACAAAGACCTGCCCTTTCTTTCAGAAGCAAACTGAAATACACAACAAATTACACAATTGCCTAAATTGTTCAAGCCATGCTCTACTTCTTCAAGAGCATAACAGGAAGGAAAAAATTTCATTGCCTATATTACATATGCAGAAATTGCAGATATGGCATGAAGAGTTAAAGAAGAGATCAGTTATTGTGCTTACTTCAGCAGCATACAGGTGCACTGCAAAAGTTTAATGAGAGCAAGTTCAGTCTCTTAACAGACCCTTAGTGCAAGGGCTGGAACCAGGCTCTGCTTCCAGAAGGTGGGCTGGCTTGTTCCCACTAGAAAGTATTACCCAAGGCTCATTGATGTTCCAACTTGAATTACCATTTCAAACAAAGCCTGAAGTGCTGAAAAGTGAGTGGCTGGAATGCGAGACAGATGTTTTCCTCCACTTTCTGAAATATTTACTAGTTGTAATGAGCCTGTAAAATGCAGCATTGACTGAGCTACTGCATTCCCAAATTCCTCCCAGGCTCCTGACCAAGTTTCCTCCATGCCTGGCAATGCTGTGCTGCTTTCCCTGACACTTTCCTCCAGTGCCTTGCCCACATCGCCTCAGTAGCACCCTTGCAAATCCTGCTCCTCTTGTAATGCCTGTACAAAAGTCCTATCACTCCCTACACAGGTTTCAGTGGAAGACTTAACTGTACTTAAGGACATCTCATTTTCATCCTTGCACAAGGACATACAGCAGACATCTGTCACAGTAGATAAATGGGGGTAGGATGTAGGGCTTTGCTTACTTGAGAGGGAGCAGATTTGTGTCTAATGGCGTTTGGTGAATACTTCACTGCAGTTCCCACAGTCATGTATGATGTATGCTGTTTCCCATGTGTGCTCCCAATGCAACATGAAATCTATTTCACACATCTCCAGTGCCTTTTCCATAAAATGCATGTTAAATAAGATGCTTTTTAGCTAAGTGCTTTTGCACAATGGTGTGTGGTTGCCCATGAAGCTACTAGACAGCTAAATAAAGCACTGTGAAATCAGCAGCAGTCCATAGCAGTACACAAGGTCTGGCCTTTCTGTTGCCTGTTACACTACAGATTAAATACGTATTAGAGTATCTGCTATACTGCTGATACATAGTCCTTTGGATATTGCATGCAAAAGGAGCTAACATCTAGAGAAAAACCTCAGAAAGCTCAAACAACTACCTCAGGCATTCTGGCAAGAGCTCAACAATATTAGAAAGCTTTGGTAAAAGTATAAAAGTAGATAAATAGAACATTTCATGAGGCAAAAAGTTCACATTTTCATTGCTTGTGAAAATGTACAGGCGGGGTGACATGATAGTTCATATTGGATGTTACAGCTGAAAGACAGCTGCCACATTATCCTCCACTTTCTGTACTGCATACATATCTAACAGTGATTGGCTTCTTGGCCAACTTGAGTACACCCATCATGCATCAGTTCTAACAGACAAATATATTTTTAAGAAAAACAGCATAAGATCTTGACCTGTCCAACATAGTGAGCTGTTTCATGTGATACTGGATGTCTGGTGGATGAAAGATTTGACACAAGCCTGTAGCAAGAGCTTGAAGCCTGAAAGCCAACTGTAGTCTGATCTAGTGGATGGCAACAGCCCATGACAGGGCTTGGGGCTGCATGGGCCTCTAGGTCCCATCCAACCCAAGCCATTCTGTAATTCTATGATACCAGCTTGTGACTGGCTCCTAATCTACCATTTATCCCATGTCAAATAACTATAAGCTTCACAAAGAGGTCTTAACTGGAAGGAAGTTGCTTGTGTACTTTGTGAAGCTTCAATCAGTTCACAGAGCATGTGCAGGGAAAGCATGTGGTGTGTAAGATTTGGAGCTAGCTTTAGATGCTCTTGTGGCTTGGGTGTTATCATTAAAGATGAATGTAACAAACATGGAGTTATTTTAATCTTTAACTGCATGAGATTCAGATTTTAATTGGCCTCTTTCCTACCAAATTCATCTCATAAAGTATACTAGGTATATCTGCAGAGTAAATAGAAGACAGTAATGTGTTTAAATGCCTGTCTAGAGAGTTTCTTCCACTCAGAAGCTGAAAATCGATACGGCTCAAAGAGTCATTTTTCGTTATTATAACTTTCTTTTGGCAAGTTTCTAACAAATTTAATACTTTTCAGCATTACTTTGCTGGCACTGGAAGTCAAACCTGTGTTGGCAGATCCTTGAACTGGGACTCCAGAGATATGGATTCTAAACTCAGAGCCACTTATAGCATGTGGGACAAGTATCCACAGCTCTCCAGGTCCTTATATCCATTCCCAGCTTGTTTCTGTGAAGATGTATGCATGCATTTGGTGGTATAAACTAGTAAGGTATGTAGCTAGCTACATGACTGTGAGCAGTTTGATGACCAGCATCCAAGTCTTTGTAAGTCTGCCTACAGAATGCTCCTAAAGTCAACATAGCCTCTGCCTGTAGCATCCCAAAAGAGCCAGTGGGTTATGAAGGATGGAATGCCAAAACCCCCAGAAAAACATAGCTGCTGTGGAGCATTTTAGAATGAAGTAGCCTCACAAACCCTTAGCAGCAGCCATCTGAGTAGAAGCTTTCAGAGCCTCCGCAGATGACAGCACCAGTCTCCTTCAGCACAACAGGGCTGGCAACATTCGCAGCGTTCATCTAAGCTTAAAGTCAGATTTCAGGCTTGGGATTGGGCACTGGGGAGGTTTCAGGTGAACTGCATCTATCTCCAGGTTCATGCAAATAGCCTGAATTTGCAGCCCCATGCTGAATTCTGTAAGGCTGAGAATATTCTCGATTTCTACCCCAGATCAGCCTGTAAATAGCAAGTGGGGTCCAAAATGGACTTGGTCTTACATCAGGAAGAGATGCTGTGGTGCAACAGTGCCAACAACAAAGAGAGGGAAACTGGTTAAGTACTTTGGGGGTTAAAATATGTGCCCTGAACAGTAGATTTTATGGCCGAAAGTGACTCTTCTATAGTCTCATTTATTACTGTAAAAATGATTGGAACTGGGAAACATGACACTATTACCTGTTTCTGCAGATTTATTGAAAATTAGCAATTCCATTTGTGCCTATGAGATTTCAGGGATTATTCAGTTACAGACTAGAAAATTGAGAGATTTATAACAGTGGTGAATCTAGTTGTACCAACTAATAGATCAAGTAAGAAAATTTAAAGATTTGTACTCCTAAAGGAGTTAACCTCTGGATAAAGAAACATTTTTCAAGTAGCATCTGAGAAATTATTGGATCCATAAATTGTCACTGCTATAGCATGCAAAAAATACCCATTTCCTGGGCTTTATGCTTTTGTTCAAGAAAGACACAAAAAGCAGAAGTTAGTACAAAAAATTTTCACTCCACTCAGAGTCCTGCTGCAATTGCTGCTCACCTTTCGTTAATCCTCAGGCGTTTTTTGGCAGATTGTCTGGATGGCCCTAAGGAAACTTTCGAGACACGTGTCTTCTGACTTCATTAACGTTGTATTGGCTTGAGTAAATTTGATCTGCTTTTAATTTGGATTTTTGTGTACTCACTAGACTTCTTGAGAAAATGACTCAAACCTTCAAGGGTATTAAATTCATGCCGGGACACTTTGCTTTGATTCTTATCATTCTGTTTTTAATGTGAGAGCTCTCTGACTGGGTTATTCTTGTGTAATTCACTAAAATGATCACAAAGCTTCTGGTAGGTCTGTAAAAGATTTTGAGAAGCTCAGGTCCCTATCTTGCCTATCTCCCACATCAGCAGGGCACTTCATCAGTGTGCACAGAGCTGGCTGAGCTTTGCCAGCATTCAGCAGAAAGAAAGATTCTGGTATTTGGCTCTTAAAGGGGAATAAAGTTTGGCCACTAAAGATCTCCTGTGTTCTCCTGCCTGAAGAGATGCTCTGCTTATCTCCTACACAAACTGACAAGGTAAGCACTGTTGATACAAACCAAAGCGTGTCCTCAGGAAGACACACGTGTTACAGACCTGTGTGCACGACATCTGAGCCTGGCTGAAAGCATGGTGCTATACTATGATATTAGATGAAGATGAGATTTGCAGCTCTCTATTTGATGCAAGTCTTCAGGGTTAAGTAAGATCCATATTGTACCCTATGGCTGCTGAGCCCTGCAGGGCTGGCAGCTAATGCATGTGGCCCCAATCCCTCCATTTTGTATCTGCTGCAGACAGGAGGCCAACACTCATAACCAGGACCAGATGCATGTCCACTGTCCCATTTGCAAGATAAAATGAGGTTAAATGAATGTAGATGTAAAACAGCCACTAGTTAAAAGAGTTGCTGATGCTTTGGAGTGAAATACACCACACGCCTTATTGAACAGCACATAACTGCTACCTCTGACTAGGCTGCCTTGGATTATTGCAGCATCTGGATAACTGGCAAAAGAATACTCAATTTATCTGTTAATATAAGAAATATCTAGTGGGGCCAAAGCTTCTTTCTTAGTAACGTGCAAATGGTGATCGTTACATTCCTGCACTGAAAGTATTAAAACCCATACTCATCATTCAGCCATGGATGCAAAGGAAGGAAGCTAGGCTTGCTTCTAGACCAGCTAAGCTGAGTGAAAATATGAGAACTTCCATGGGACTAACCCAATTTATCTTATGCTTTCCCCCTGATAGCTGAAAGAACGTAGGCCTGGGCACTGGACTGTGTGGAATCATTTTTGCTATTATTAATATATTACTTACTATTATTCTTCAAATTGCATATAATCAGATTTTAAAAATTATTTTTAAAATACTCCAAGGTTCAATAAATCTTTAAAGCTATGGGCACTAAGTTCTAAAAAAGCAGGAAACGTTGAATTTCAATTAAAAGCAATCCAGAGTACTCACAGTTTTAAAGGGGAAGAAGATTGACAAGTATTTGTAATATGGATCACACCTCCATCCCGATGGCATCAACAGATTTTGGTTATTAACTTTGGAAAGGAGGAAAGCACCTTATCTAAGAATCTCAGAGGAAAAAAAGCCCCTGAAATTATCCCATTATTTCACAATCAATAAGGCAAAACCAGAGTGTGCACAGGTTGTTTATGATCCCATTGTACCATAACAACATTGTTATTATATTAAGTTATATATATACTATGTTATACTAAGTTGAGAATAAAGCATTTCTAAGCATCCAGTGAGCTGCAAACTGAGTTTCAAATGCCCAACAGAATCTTTTTATTTCTGCTAATTATTTAGTATAAATTTATGCATATTTCCAGCTTTCATTTGAAATGATTTTGAAGAATAATACCTTCTTCCTGTATTCTACTACAAAACTGTGTTGGACTTTTACCAGTTACCCAAGTGGAAAGGAACAGTGCACTCCAGTCATAGGAAATTCCCAAGCACAATGCAGCACAACTCCTGCAATAAGCAGCCCTCTCCTCAAGGATGTTGTGCCAGCCTGCTTACAGGAAGGAAGCACACAAGAACCAAAGGCAAACAGTGAGTAATTGCTTAACTAAAGAGAAAATACCTACTTGCCCAAAGAGCTGGTGAAGACCCTCGGGAATATCTTTGTGTAAAGAAGTTTGACAAAGTCAAAATATCTCTCTGAATTAACACATCAGTGCATCCGTACTTTGGGCTTCTATGGAGGGGAATCATTTTAGCTCAGAGCCAGAAAATAAAAAGGTAGTTTAACAAATAGTGGGTAAGAGAGCAAGAAGACAGGCTACGTTCTTCATGTAAATCAAAGTTGTTCCAGAAAGGCTTAGGAAGAGAGGTTGCTATTTGCAACTGGGAGCCAACTGAAAGTTAATGGGGACACTGCTAAAGATCACAGACAAACGACTACTGTACTTTTAATGAATATTTTATTCATGTCACCTCTAAATTAGTTAAATTCGATAGGATGATAATGTAATGCAAAATGGCTTCCTCCCCAGACCATTTCAGGTGGAGGGTAGATCAGAATTTAATTTTAGGGTAATGTCAGGTCAAAATTAAATTTAAAAAATTATGGTTTGAAAGCAATAAATCTAAAGTGACCAATGGAAAAAATATTAAGTTAATGAGATGTGCAAGCCATTTAGAAAACCACAGATATATTACAGGACATATATTTTTCTTCTCTGGAAACAGGCCATTTTAATACCTGCTGATAGGGATGAAAGTGGAGAAAGGAGAAGGAGCACTCTTAAAGCTACTGCTATCAGATCTTGATAAAGTTATGAAGATAAATGCCAGAAGTTCAATGATAGGCATATTCATCATTTGATCAGCAAGCTTATTAAAAACTTAAGACCCCTATATTCTCTTTCAGGTATCTAAAATACGTCTTCTGCTTTTTAGAGCACTGTCACTCAGATAAACCAATGAAATGGTTCAAATAAAAGGCAGATAATAAGACTTAACACTTAAAGAAATCAGGCTTGGATCGTGTTGGTAGCCCATTTTCCCCCTGAGTTCCATGCCTCTCCTTTTGCTTATCCATGCTGGAGCTGGCACACATGAACACACAATATATATACAAGGGATCTCCCAGATTAAGTCTGCTGTTATGCAGCCTCAGCAATTCTGTGGATACCATGTTTCCTGAGCCCTTCTCCTTCCTCAAAGGAAGGTGGTCCTAGAGAATGTCCATGGAGGGGCCAAGGGACAGCTGGAGCAGCAGTATTCAAAGAAGGCAGGGAAACAAGGTGGGAAGGCACAAAACAAACCCAAGGGATGCATGTAAGGCAAGAAAGGAGGTGTGAGGAAGGAAATGTGTAATTCATACAGCACTTCATTCCTGTTCAAATTCAACATCAAAAGGATTCTCCCAGATAGCATGCCAGAAAACGAATGTCGTCGGATCTTTCTTAAGCTTAATTATGTGATTTTCATCCTACCCCAATCTACAAATTGTGTTTTGTAGATTGCACTAGATCTGAGAGAAGCCTCAGGTTCTTCCTTTGCTGCTGGCTGTCTATCCACCCAGAGTTACTGCTGCTGCTGTTTAAGAAGGCACCAAGACTTCAGGGTAGGTCAGGCCAGTACAGAAGCCACAGGTGGGGACAGCCAGTTAGAAGGTTTTCCACCGAATGAGATCCAAGATAAAGAGGTAGGAAAACTGAGTTGTTCTGCAGGAGGCAAGCTCAGTTCAAGCAAAGAGATTAAAGGAAATCATAGAGTCTCAGAATCGTTTGAGAAGGAATGGGCCCTAAAATGCCATCTAGTCCAATTCCCTCGCAGTGAACAGGGACATCTACAGCTCAGCCAAGTTCCATCCCTGGGCTCATTTTTATGGTCCTGCTCTGGACACTCTCCAACAGGTCCACATCTCTCCTGTGCTGAGCACTCCACACCTGGACACAGTGCTCCAGGTGAGGTCTCACAGCCCAGAGCAGAGGAGCAGATCCCCTCCCTCACCTGCTTTTGATTCAGCCAAGGATCCATGGCTCTATGTGCTGTGAGAGCACACTGCTGGCTCATGTCAAACTTCCTACCCACCACTACACCCAGACCTTGCATTCTGCTTTGTTGAAACTCGTGATGTTGTCCAGGGCCCACTGCTCAAGCCTGTCCAGGTCTCTCTGGACGACACTCTATCCTTTGGGTATGTCAACTCCACCACACAACTTGGCATCATCTGCAATATTACAGAGCACTTTTGTTTGACTGAAATAGAGCTTTGGTAATGTAAATATGAGATCTGTTACAAAAAGAAAAAAGTGCATACAGGGAGTTTCCAAAATGGAAAATCTATCTGATCCCAAGTTATTTCTGAATATTCTGATGGCAGCACTACAGCTGCTTATGCCAAGCACATCCTGTTCTATTTCATTTGAACATGCTGCAGTCGCCATGCACCAGTAAGTCTGACATTGGCCTAAGTCTACCACCCCAGGGATCCCTTTCCTGACCAACTGCAGTACAAAGCAAGAAGGAAGAGTGCCTTCCCACCTGCTAAGGAGGCATCAGATGGCCACAATGCTTCAGCATTTACAATAGCAAGCCAAAGACACCTTGGATAGACTCTCAGGCATGGGTGTTATTTCACAGTGTGCACATTGCTTTCCCCTCTGCACAGAAATGAGAGAAGGCATTAGACTTCTACAAAAAGGAGAGAAGACTGTGAGGATGAGCCCCATGGTACCATGAATTCCAAAGACTGAGTAACACTGAGTGGTTGTGCTCCATGCTGGGCTTCTCATTATCAGGACATAAATTGTTCTGATTTGTTACTCTTGCAAGACAGCTCACTGATAAGGTTAGAATAGTCATCAGGACTATAGATTTTTATTATTTTCCTTTTTTTTTTTTTTTCTTCTTTTTTTGCATGAATGCCAGCTTTAAGCAATCTCTTCACAGGGCTCACTTTGATAATCCTTTTCAAGTTTTTATTTAAACTCTTTAAAAGAGAAAAAGAAGCAAGAATGAATTACAAACTGGAAGAACACAAAGAAGTAGAGAGAAGATCAATAACTCACATACCCAGCAGTAAACAAACTGGAACAATTACAGCAAAAGATGGTTATTGATCAACATCAGAAGCAGTTCATACGCTGGCACCTCTCCTTATACCACACCTCAATAATATTCTTACTTTCTCGTAACAGAACTATGTCCTACAGTTTTTATTACCAACAATGTTTTAATCCCCTTATATTCATTAATAGTACCTGCATAATAGTTCAAGCAGACTTTATCAGTAGATCTTCCAATCAGAGGAATTTTGACTGCCCAGTGCCTCATGTTAGAGACTGGAAGCTGAGCTGCTGGAAGCTGAGCTGACCTCCCTGAGGCCAAGGGCAGGGGCAGATGTTCAGTCCTGGGCTCTTTGTTTTCTGGCAATGCTAATCCTTGGAGAGTTTCACAGGGGGAGAACTTTTGTTCTTTTTTCCTTCCCTCTCCACTTTGCAACAGTTTATTTCACAAGCACGAAGCCAAAGCAGTTCAGACCCACACTTGCTGGAAGAAGCCAAGGACATGAGCACAGTACAGAGACTTTACCTTGATATAGATCTGCTTGTTTCACTGCAAGAGGCATCAAGGTTCACAATGCTGGTATGAGTCATCCTCCCTGCTGTTTGTTTGGTCTTCCTGGTTGTTATTTTCCACGCTGCCTGGTTGATATCATGGTGTTCAGTTCTTATCAAGCCAGGAACATTTGCTTCCCCTTTCCCTTGTCTGTAAAACCATCGCTCACATTTTACCCAATTTCATGAGTCAGAGTAGAATTCAAGTGGAAGTTTGTGGGTTTGATGTATCAGCACCAGCAAAGCTCTCCTTTCCTCATGCAGTCCATGTGAATCTGCTCCCTCACAGACAGCTGGGTTTTATTTATGTAAACTAAAGTTCATAATACGTAAAATAAGCTATCTTAAACCAGGCTTTTGCCAGTCCATGAGTCCTGCTCAATCACAGCTAATCTGAGCAAATGGTAGGAAGGCACTGATGCTGAATTAGCAACAGTCTTAAGATACTTTTTACCCTCTCCATGACCCAAATACAGTGTTATAACAGCTCTCATACTGTGCACATGAACATCACCAAAGATTTGTTTTACTGAGCATGTTGGAAAGAGCGCTGGAGCTGGATCCACACCCTGGTTCTGATGGGCTGCATCACAAGCTGCACCTTTTTCTTTTTTCTCTCTCTTTTTTTTTTTAAGCATCCATAGTGGCTTTCCACGTTAGTTTTCATTCTGATCCATCTCTCTGCTGCCTTGACATTCTGGTGCTCTTCAAAAATCCGCTGCTGATTTCCTTATAATCCTTACACAAAATGGACAATATGCGAAAGGAAAATCCACCTGGCAAAGTTGCCAAAAGAGCAATTCCAATCTAATTAGGAGTTCATCGTACTTCAGTGAAAGCAGCACAAACACTGTTAATATTCACTGCAGCTGCTTTGTCAATAACTCCCAGTGAATCCTCCAATTTATAAGAAAAATCAGGAAGCTATTGGATTCTATGACACTGATAGATCTATCAGTATTCATTGCCCCTATCCTCCGCAACACGAGGCACAAATGCCAATAGCTCTAACAGTCCCTTAAATGCTGAAGGATCATTATTAAAGTGTGCTTGGCATCCCTGGTCATTAATTATAATCTTGTGCACATATGCAGTGTGATTGCAGGAAATAATCAGCTTTGTCTGCCAAATTGGCAACATTTAGAAACTAATTTGTTATGACATACCATCAAAGATATTTAAACAACAAACCCAAAGCTCCGCTGCACTGCGCACACTGTTAAAATATCAGATCGCATCATTAAAAAATAGTTAACACATCCAAGGGGAGGTAATATTTATCCTTGAACCTCGGTTCAAGTGGAGTGTGCAGCAGGAGCTCCGTGCTTCCCTCTCCCTTTGCAGGCGAGGAGAGCTGTGTGATGCCGGGGGACAAGGACTGCAGGCACGCAGAGCTCGCTGTCAGTCAGCAGCTTGCAGCGCCCACTGAATAAATGTTTGCCAAGAGCAAAGCTTGCCCAGGGCTGCTGTGCTTCTTGGGATGGCTGTGGATTCACTGCAAGACTTTAGACTCATCTTTATCCGTCTTATTTCTTTCTTGCCCACCTGGCCCCTGCACGGCTGGCAGGAGGATGCGGTCTCCCAGCTTGGCCCCATGGGCCCAGTCCCTCTTCCAGGTTCTCCCCCCTGTCAGCCCACTATGCCAGGCAGGAGCTGTGCTCTGTGCTTCCTTGTGGCTTGGTTTCCCCATGCTGATCAGAACGAGGGCAGCTCTTGCAAACTAGCTGAAGGAAACAGAGGGCTTGCTGTGTAAACCCTTTGTGCCCGTGAAGAATGCAAGTCCTGCAGAGCTAGGACTTTTCTCCAGGCAGAACCCGGTGCCCTCTGAGGCAAACCAGAGAGCCTTGGCACAGGCCTGCTGCCAAGCAAGTCCTATGGCTGCTGAGAACCAACTTTGGACCACTGCAAAACTAACATCAAGGCTGCAGTGATCACACTCACCCTGGGAAGCAGAAGACAGGTTTGCAGAAGACAGGGGTTGAGCTCTGAATCTGTGGGCTTTTGGCACAAAATACATTCCTTCACACTGAGAAAGCAGCAGTTAGAGAGTACAATAAGCTGTGCAAAGCAATAGCAACTCAGTGAGCTCTACAACTTCCAGCTTTTCTGAACTGGACCTTGCTGTGGAGCGTATGAGAGCGGAGAGAGAGGAAATTCAAGGCTCGCACGTACATCAGAGGGTGCACACTTCATCACACTCTGTGCACATGTAGCATCATTTCTTTTTCTCAGATCTACAGTCAGAGTATTAAGATGTACATGTACAAAATAAAACTAGAAAATAAATATCAAGCTTTTGTTCAAGAAGAATAACTTTTTTTTTTTTCCCTACAAATAAGAATGCTTTAAAACTGATAAAGCACACTGTTTGTGTAAGGTTTGTAAAAGAAAAGAATCATTTATAAATTGAAATATGGCTACAGTTCTATTAGCAGAGCATGAAATGCGGCTGTTTCCACCAGATAGAGAGGCTGAACTTGCATGTTTTCCGCAGTCTTTCCTGCCACTTCCTCCTCCAGTGCTGCTTCCCCCAGTGCGTTTTGTTGCTACTGTCCCCATCCATGCCAGGAGTCCATTGGCCCAGTTAAAGCTGAGAATGGAGGTCTGACAAGCACAAACTATTTAAGCCAACACGATTCTGGTAGTAATGACTGTTTACTCCAGGAGATGCTACTTGAACAGAATATTTTATTTAGTTGACGTGGCAATTTCCTACTCCTTTCCCATGTTTTCTCTGAATGCAGCATTCCCTATCTATGAAAAACTATTTCAGCAGATTCTCAATTGCTGTCCTCAGCCACTGAACCAACAGTAACATCCCTCTTTCTTTCTTTTTCATGGTGTTTTGTAGCGTGTAACTCATCTCAGAACAAAGTCTTCTGAAATGCTTGAAAGGAACAGATAGTTTTCTCCCTAACTTAATATTAATGTGTTTCTTGAAATCCATGCTTCCCAAGGACGCTTCTTGAAACAGAAGATAATAAAAGGATCTCAAATCCATCATCATCAAAATAGAAGCTATACGAAAAGGTGCTTCAAACTAATAATATCTATTATATCAATGTTCCTTATTTTTTTCCACATTTTCAAAGAAAAAATAATAGTTACAGCCTTCTAATTAGTGCCTTAATAATAATGTAAACACTTTCTACACAAGTGCATAGATTTCTCTACAGCATCAGCTTTACACTTCTCTTTTTTTCCTGTCTGATTGCACAGGAAAAGATGAGAACAAAAAAATAATCCAAACCATCCCCAAACAAGGACATTGGTTAAAGCTCATTTTCTTCGTTGTCACAACACCTGTAGAGATAAAATGTTGAGCTTCCCATTAGAATAAGCATTAAACCAAAGCTTTTCATATAAATGGTGGTAGATCACAAAGGTACCCTACTGTATGTAGGTTTTAATACAATGTTCTCAAAATAAGCAGATAGAGTTCATAATGCCTTTTAATAAGAACACATTTTACCTTGAAAACTTCTATTAGAGAGTACCCCATAAAGGGCAAAATGTAAATTAGATATAATAATATGGCTATAATTATTTTCTTCTTTTTCCTGTTTTGATAGAAGTAATTCAGCATTTACATAAAGGCCTAAAACACTGGCCTTGGAAACAATGCCTTCTCAAACAAAACATTTCCAATTAAATGTCTGATGCACAATGCCTTCCTGCTGTGAACCAAAGCCAGCATGGTGCACATTAAGAAGAGCCCTACAAAGCCTGGAGCTGGGGCACGATGCCTGTTGGTGAATGGACTTCACATGGGAAGGACAGTAGCCATTGTCCCCGTGTGTTCCATCAGATTCACAATGGAAAATGAAACGCCTTAAGAAACAAAATGAGTACAGGTGGGATTTAATCCCGAATGCCTCTGGCCCTGCTGGGCTCTTTTTGACACTTTCTCACAATCTGGAGGGAAGTGACCAAGGCACAGATTGCACCAACTGTTACAGCAAAGGCACAGATCCTCCTTGTAATTCTGCTCCCTCTTATTGACACAGTCTAGGTACCAGAGGAGCTGGTGACCTGTTGGTGTTGAGCAGCTCACATGGATGGGCTCATCTCAGCCAGCTCTGTGCTTCTGTAGCACCCTGATGCTGATGGCACCCAACCAACAGACATGTCCCTTGTCATGGCAGACAAACTCTGGTCTGGTTCATCCCGGTGAAAACAAGAAATAATTATGGGAATTAAACTCCACCCTTTCAACATAAAACAGCTCTCCCTACAGGCACCATTATCCTCACTGCTGCACACATACTATCCTCATGTGTCCCTGAGTATTCTCTGATGGGAGGGTGCTGCACCATTCCTGAGGTCAGTAATCCCTGTGAATTGAAGCAGGGGCAAGTGTGATGTGGTTAGCACATCGTGAGCCATTTGGCACAGTAAGCTTCTTGGGCTGATATTATGAACACTTATCACATACATATCCTATCTCACCCTGAATAAATAAGAAAATTAAAACTCAGCATCCCATTCTTTCAATTCTGTTACTGCCAGTGACACTTACCCTTGGAAAGATAATACTTATCTCGCTAGTTCATAAGGCCATTGGGAGAATTATTTACTTGCTATACTAAAATTAATTATCTGAAGTGCTGCATAATGGATTGGTAATGTTTTCCTCATTGTCACCGTCATGAAGGATACTTCATTCGTTTGCTGAAGAAAATAAATATGTTGAAAAAATAAGATGGGCATTATTTGCAAGCTGTACAGCTTTCCAAATTCAGAAATAAAAGTCATTGTTCTCCATGGCCAGAATGCTTTCCAGAGAGATGTGCAAAATGGAAATTCGTCTCTTCCCAATGCTAACGGGTATTCTGAAGATGAAAATGAAGCATCCTCTCCATGTGCTTTTGTGTGGGCTCCAGGAACTAGTTAGTGAAAGTCACACAAAATTAGCTGCTCCATTTCAATAACGTATATTAAATGCTTTTATATTTAAAATCTAGAATTTTAAAAGTCTTTGTCTTGCTCCAGGAATCCTAATGCCTATTTCTTACATCCTTAGGGAAATTAGGAAGCTACTAGACAAGTTAATGCTTTGAAGCTGTAATTTAAAAGGTTTAAAAAAAAAAAATCTTTTTTTTTTTTTTTTTTTTTTTCCTTTAAGAGCTTGGCATATTTTAAACAGAAAATTGTAATAATAATTATGGATATATTGACCTCTCTGCACTCCTCGGCTGGCCACTCAAGTGAAGTAGGTTTTAAGCAGCTCCCTGCGGGATTCCCACGTTGCCACGCTGTGGCACTGCCTGCACTCCTGCACTAATGCTGCCTTACACCCTACAGAAACTCTTCCCCAGACCAGTCGGTTGCATCTGCTTTGGACACAGGGTGTGTGACCCGCAGCCAGCTGCAGGCCTGGCTGGAACAACGCAGTGCTTCTCCCCAGGGCAGCGTCAGTGGCCTTCCTGCCATCGCTCAGCGACCCGATGGTGGTAAGCGCAGGAAAGGCTTCGGGGCTTTAAGAGCTTTTTCCCTTTTAGCAAGGAGTCTCTATGCCTCAGCCTGTAGCTGGAAGTGTAGAGGCTGAGTTGGAAAACAGAAAAGAAGAGCAACTGAGCTCAGCACTAAGCCTGTTTGCTGCAACTTACAGCTCACTGCTAAAGATCTGGCGTGTTTTCCCTGGATAAACCAAACTGAAAAGGAAAGATACGTGCAAATGTGAGAATCAATCACGGGTTTGATGCTCTTGTCAGTCTAACTGTTGCAATTGAGATGTTCTTCCACCGAAATCCTACACTTGTGCTGTCAACGCCAGATAAAGAGCTCACATTACTTTCAAGTGTGAGAACATAGTTCACAATAAAACACATTTTGGACTGAAAAACTGCACTTACATCCAGGCTGAACCACCCAGAAATCAGCCTCTTAATGCTCTTCCTCCAATTTGAATGTCAGTCCTCTGCACAAGTTATCCCCATTTAAGTCAATAGATTTACCACCATAAAAGAGAAAGTGTCATCCCAGAGGCTCCACTATGTTTATGTACATAAAAACAGAGAAGGATTGAACGAGCATGCTTTTCTTCTCCCTTTTGCATCCTCTCACCAACACGCAGAGGCACGCAGCATCTTTCCAATTCATGCGGCAGCCCTGGCAAAGCAGGCAGTCGTCTGGACGCAGGGATAGCAGAGCTGGCTGCGTGCTCTGCAGCAGATCCAGAAGTGCCACAAAATGCCCGAGGCCTTTTGGGACGCTTGGAACCTTTTTAAAAATAAATACGCCTCCTAACTCAAAAGAAGCAATTCACATGGAGATCTATTTCCCAAATATCTCCCTGCTTCCTGAAAGCAGAGGATAGAATTATTTCAATCGATGCATTGCTGCATGCCTTATTCATAACCCGATTTGCAAAAGCGAAGCTGGAATTTAAAAGCAATCTAGATACATTTGACTATCTACAAAGATAATGAAGTGTTACTTTTATTGTTAGCACTGCTGCTAAAAATGAGATGTTTGGTGATTCAGACCTTTTATACAAAAAGCCTATAGCTTGCTCATGTAAATCCGGTTCAATTTAAGCAGTACTGACAAAACTGTTTAGCTGCTTCGATGGTTTTAGTCCTCAAAACACAGAGACATGGAACACCTTGAAATGAATCTTGATGAGTCTTTTTTGTTCTGTGGCAGGGTTGCTATCTTCTCACGTTCAGTGCCAGACATAAAACTTCCTGCGCCTCTGCTGCTGAGGAGAACAGTAACAAATGATGACAAGCTGATAGGAAAAAATTGGTTTCTAGCACTTCAGGACAGTTCACTTGGCTTAACGTCACAACACTCATATTGAAAATGCATGATTTGCAGTCAGAAAGCAGGGTTTTTAAGCTTTAGAGAAGGGAAGAGGGCTATGCTCATACTACCAATAAGAGGTTTTAATCTTTATTATCATAAAGGATGAAATGTCCCTGCAAAGAAAACATGAAGTGGTGAAAGGAAGTCTCTAAGTGCGAACTCCTGCACTTCTTTTATTCTTGCTAACTGCTTGGCAAGCTCTTACTTTAGCTGCACAAATGTTCTGCCCCAGGAAGGCAGGGCTCAGCATTATGGCTGAAGAGATGGATTCTGTTCTAACAGCTTAATACCAAATCATATGATTTAAGGAGAAAAAAAAAACAACCAAGAACCACCCAAACTTTAAGGCGAATACAACTTCCCAAATATGGAATTTTTTGAAAGATGCTCAAAACAATATGTTCCAGTGTTTAATATGTAAAATTATAAGCTTATTCGCAGAATACACACACATACATATGCACATGCATATATATACACCACAAACATGTACATACACACAAATATATGCACGTTCATTACACTTCCTAGTAACAACTGTATAGGACGTCAATCTGAGGTCAGAGCTTCCTAACATCAGGCATCATGCTAACACACAACACTTCAAAGAGTGCCTGTACCCGATACGTAGGGCAAGACATGGTATGTGGTTACATACAGACCAAGTGGAGAGAGAGAACATATCTGATAATGCTGGGCACTGATGGGCAGGAGCCTCTGCCAGCTGCCTGGCTGCTGCTACGTTTGTATGTAATGTCTTGTAGGAGAATAATACAGCAGTCCTGTGACAGTATGAGAAGGGCTCTTCAGCACAGAGTTAGCCCTCTGGACCTCTCATACACCAGCCTTTACAAAACCCGAAACAATATCTTCATCTGCCTGCAACTCCCTTTTAGCACAGCAAATCACTCTGTTGCAGAGAACTGTTTCTCAAAGAAGTACCAAGATGCTGGCCCTTCAAAAATTATAGAGTAAATGCAGCAAAGACTGTAAAAAATGGTGGCATGCCACAGTACTGACAACTGGTCCTTACAACTTACAACTGGTAGTTTGCTATTTGATGATGATCCTGGTGCTCACAGTACTCATCCTTTCCCACTTGTTGGATAAAAAAAAAAGCAAGACTAACGAGCCACCTAAAAGGCAGAGGGCAGATGTGAACATCAGGCTGAAATGCAGTTTGTGAGAAAGAAAACATCAATTTATGTCAACTATTTTAAATCAAAGCATGAAAACTTGTGAGTTCTGTTTAAACATGGGGATATTTCACTTTGCTGATCAGCTAACCTATCTTTTCCTGAGCTGTATTGGAAGCCTTCTCTATAATCTCATTTGTTTCTATTTGTTCCTTTTGCTAATATTGGCCTTTTTAATCTCACTTCATTTGGAAGCACCGGCCTTCCCAATACCTTTAACCATTCTCATTGCACTTTCATTGAAATCAATGGGGCTTTGCAAATTAGCGTTGTACAGCTGACTCCATTATGCCCATTACAGATTTAAAAACATGATGACAAGAAGCTAATCTGTATGCACAACTCCCTCTCTTCTGCTGTAAATAACTCAGCCATATAATTTTTTAAATACTGAAGTGCCTAAATTATAGACTAACAATGTGCAAAATTCCATCTTCAAATAAGTCTTTTTCTTTTTCTTTTTTATTTTTTTGTAGCTAAGATAATACAGCATTTTTCATAGACTCAGCTAAACCGTGATAGCTTTTGTTTGTTTTGTCTTGTTTCTTGTTTAGAAATGGATAACGGCATGTCAGGCCAATTTAATTTAGATAGGATGCTTGGAGACTCAGAAGCAAAGTGGCAGAGCTTCAGCCCGAGGTACCGCTAACAACAGAATTAACAGCCCAGCATCCTCATGCAGCCCTTCCAAACAGGATCTGACAAACTCCTAATGACGTTAACAACTCCATTTCCCCTCATTAGCGCCACACTCGCTGCTAGCCTCATGCCAGTAGTCTCAGGGACATTGCACTGCCAACAGGCTGTGGTGGAGTTTTTGTTTGTCCCCTGGAACCAGTGCAGAGAAGTGGAGGACAAAATGCATGGGAGCCCTGGGCACAATGTGGGAGTAGAGATGGGATGCTGCTCCCTCTCCTGCAGTTCTTAGGATGAGAGGTAGTGGCCCTAAATTGCAGCAGGGAGGTTCGGGTTGGGTGTTAGGAACAATTTATTCTCAGAGAGGGCGGTGAGGCAGTGGCACAGGCTGCCTGGGGAGGCGGTGGGTCACCGTCCCTGGAGGCGTTCAGAAACTGTGGGGATGTGGCACTGAGGGACGTGGTTAGTGGCACAGCGGAGGTGGGTTGGGGTTGGACTTGGTGATCTTAGAGGTCTTTTCTGACCTTAACAATTCTACGGTTCAACAAAGAGCTGAAAGGAACACAGAGGAGTCAGAAGTTGGGACAGCCAAATGCAACTGATGCCACAAGAGCAGGAGATACGTCAAGCTGGCTCCTGCAGGCACAGCCAGCCTTGTGTTGCCGTTCCCAAGAGAACAGGCAGAAGCAGCACCGTGGGCCCAGTGGCAGCTCTGGGCACCTTGGGCACAGCCATGGCCAGGCAAGGAGCCTGGTGGTGTGCCCCTGGGGAGACAGATGACATGCTGAGGGAGGAACAGAGCAGTTTTCCCCAAGTAACTTTCCTCCTCCTGTGGGTGGGGATGATTTAGCCTATTGTGCGATCACCGCCACTGTGTAATTTATATTCACTGGGGTGCCAGAACTGTGCGATCTCCTCTAAATATAAGCAATTAACTCCCATTAGCATTAGCGGGATTCACTCAGGAGACTATCCCCCATTATTGATTATCTCATTTTTGTACCAGCTCAGAAAAATGTACAAAGAAAAGAAAATCACATAGTTAGTGACTTTGGCTAAGTTAAGGCAGGCAAATTAGATTCATTATCTTTCTCAAGCTAAACAGTGGGGCTTATTAGAATGTAGTTCATTTGCATACTTTGATCTGATGGGTGTAGATACCTAATTATACAGCAGCCAGCAACTTAGTTTTGATGTTTTTTATTAATTAATATTCAGTATTATAATTAAATGCAAAGGCTGCTCTTCTGAAAATTCTGTTTTAGTTATTTCTAAAGCAAAAAATTACTTAAAAAAACATACCTGGAAAGCACATCATCAGCAACAGACTCCTCCACCACACAACAGAAGTGTAAGCCACCCTGCAAGCAGGGCCCACAGCTTTGCCAGAGGCCCTGTTACTCCTGAACTCACCCTAAAGGAGCTAGCAGTGCCCTTGGTGTTAACCCTGCTGCCTGAGATATGCTCCTCTAGGAGCACCTATACCTTCACGTAACAGAATGGTTCATTTTGTTGTTCTTCAACAACTTCAATCCTTGATTTTTAAATACTTCCTTTCAAAACACCAATTTCCTTAAAAAACAAGTGTCACAGACATGTGGACATGCCTTGGCTCTGCATTTTCAGATGAAATGCTTGCATTATTTGTTACGGTGGTGACTGTGAAGCTGTATGCAGAGATACATGCAGATGTTGGGAGCCTCAACGTGCCTCAGTGCCAAAGAGCAGCAACTACAGAGTTTAAAGACACTCAAGTTATGCCTCGCTTGGAGGTCTCCTGGTCTGCCCAATTCAGAAGCCTCCTTTGCAAAGCAAGCACTTCTGCAAGAAAATGCATCCCCATCCTGTGAAAACTCCAGGAGCAGCCTGCTGATTAGGTCATTAAATAAACCAGCCGTGAGCGGTGGCATTATGTATGGATCACTATAAGGGAAATAATAGTAGAATAAATACAGCAAGCAAAGCTCACTAAGCCTTCAAATACAATGAACTTTTTCTCTGAGCAGACAGTGCCAAGCAAGCTGAAAAAATTAATTTGCTATTTATTAGCGTTTTTGTTATGATTGGTATCTTTGCAAGTCTGAGCCATTAGCATGTGAGTTTACAATTATCCTCTGAGCCTTGTAATGTCCTGTCATTTACCTCCAGGGATTTATGTCAGAATCCAGCTTGGTTCGTAAGTGATCTTCCAGCAGGACAGAATGACAGCACCATTATGTGTACGTAGCTCCCACCAGCAGATGATTGTAATGATATTATTATTCCCCTGATCAGCTTGTGACGATTGTTTGAACTTTATCGGTATTAATAGAGAAAATAATAAAGGTATTAATATTTGAAAGCTCTCTGTATTGTGTTTAGTATCATATTATTGCTACATTTTATGGCAAGTACTTTGACATTTCAGTGAATTTCCATTTACAATATTACCACTATAATCGACTCATTTTATAATTGCTTCTGGATACTTGTAAGGTTTAATTTCTGATATTTCCCCTCAGTAAAGGAACTTGCATATGAAATTGATACACAATTATCCTTGGAAATTTGCGTTGTTAGTCTACAACTGTAGGGCTTAAAACAGCCAAAAGTATTCCCTCTGGTTCTTGGCCCGAATGAGACCACGTTGTCTCCTTGGGTTTCACAGTCACCAAGATTACTTCTGGTTCTACAGCAGATGCATCTTCTCTATTGGAGCTACTGAAATTATCCATGTTATCTGCATGCCAGGAAGAAAGCTGCTGACAGACACAGGGCAGGACAGGACAGTCACGGGAAGGCTCAGTGTTCACTTCTTTGGAAAACAGCAGATAATCCAGTGTTGTCAAGCTTTCTTCACTCCGAATGCCTGCCATTTGCATTTCATTACATTTCCAAAACACCCATATTCATATTTCTGCTCCAATCCTACCCCAGCACCTCAGCTTCCTGCCCTACCCACCCTTGTCCACAGCTCTGATGAGCAGCTTGG
Organism: Lagopus leucura; assembly: GCF_019238085.1. Classification (NCBI taxonomy): domain Eukaryota; kingdom Metazoa; phylum Chordata; class Aves; order Galliformes; family Phasianidae; genus Lagopus; species Lagopus leucura. Next base: position 101,143,211 of record NW_024962252.1, read on the forward strand.
CATCTGCCATCGAGTTTTACTGCCTAATAACAATAGCTCAAATTTCCACCTACAAAAATAGAACATAGGCAGGTTTCCTCATTAGTAGAGGGTCTCTCCTCTTCCCTCTCATTTATCTCATGCTTTTCCTTACCTTGACATACACATGCATCATCAGTGTGATAAGTCTGTTGTCAGCTGGCCATAGATCTGCCTGCCTGTGTGGGAAAAAACAGCCAAAAGCATTGACTATCGCTAAGGACTGTGAAATGTATTAAACAAAGGAATAAAAACTGAATATGTGACGTGGGAGGGGGAGATTATCATTTTAGAAAGCTCTGAGGGAAATAATTTTAAAGGCAAATGGGTGTCAAATAGATATTGTGGTGAGCCCTGAGGATGGACTCAGAAATACCCCGGCACCTCCAGACGCTGTCTGCCCATAAAATCACAGGAGTTTTGTCATCAGCTCGTTTCAGAAGGAACTTCAAGAAGCTAATTAATGGCAAGAAATAAGACATCAGAGAAAGAGCTGTGAAATAATTTTTCTGAATTTGGACAGGAAGAAATGCAGGAAAAGGGCCAGGATTCATACTCTGCTTCTGGCTTTGACACTTTCTTGAAAGCATTCTTGCAAACTTGCCCTGTGCTACGCTAACTTTACACTGGCATAGATGCTCCTGCAGAGGTACAGATTTCATTCCTGTATCTGCATAGATACTGCGTTTCCTAAACTATTTTTTAACAACTTGCACTAAGTTAATAAAGCTACAGTTCTGTAGAATTACGAGACCATATGTTCTGCCTGCTCAAAACTCATTTTTCTAAAGTGAAACTCGTAAAAGAGAACTCTGACATAAAGGGAAATGCAAACAGCAGTCTGCTGCCTCTTAGGTTTGCAAGTGAGGCATTAAAGGCAACAAAGTTGGTAACAGCGGAGGCAACAGCTGTATTTCCCAGTGTGAGGCTCAGCTCAAACATATCAGTTGGACCTGCTATGAGACAGAGCCTGCATGGGGTACAGAGCAGATTCACCCCTAAAGCTGCCTCTGATGTGTCACAGCAGCACCTTCTCAGCACTGCAGAAATACTCTTAAAGAGGGAAAGAGAAATGGTGTTCATGGGAAAGGGAAGCTTATTAAATAGTGCCCAGATCCAGCCATTTACTTCAGGTGAAGGGCTAAATCCCAACACTTGAGAAACAATTTCAGTTTTAGATTCTGCTTTTAAAATTCGGGCTGTATAAGATACGAGATGAAGAGATCTGATCTAAGGATCTACTATCCAAACAGAAGAGCATATGCATTATGAAGATGACTTAGCTATCAGACATGACACAGAAAGGAAGAACAGCAGTTGCTTTAAGCAGCAATACGCCTCTGCTGCCCATGAGCTCAGCAAGCCATGCTAAGAGCACTCCCATCAGCCCAGTATCTTGCACAGCTCTCAAGAGCTCCAGCCTGCACCACATCTGAATTTGTGCCAATGCCTGATTGCAGCTCAAGTAACATTAAAGGAACCCCCTAGGCTAGGTGGCTGCCTTACAATTGTATCAGCCTCACCGTCTTGTCAGGTTTGTTCTCTGTGGAATTGTATACCCACTCAAGGTTATGAATTTGATTTATCTTCAAGATTTTAGGTGAGTTTCAATCTTTACAGAAGCGAAAGAACGATAGCATGGAGCAGAAGAAGATACCAGGAAGATAAATGTGTGTGAATTTACCACACACAGCTCTGTCACGGCGCTCCAGCCCTGATTTGCAAACCTTCACAACACGCATTTTTCGTGCAAGGACCACTAAATTAGTTCTGATTTACACCACTGCAGAGAGCAGGAGCAACACCGACCCGAGCCAACAAAACAAACACACATTTGAACCGAGGTGTCAGGAGGCACAAACGTATGGCAGAACCTGTGCTGCTTGTGGGACGCTCCTTCCAGTCAATTCTGCAGCAAATTCACTCTCAGCTAACTTGCTTGGTGTTAAATTACACGTGTATTGATTTTTCACAGCATTAATTTCATGGTGATGTTTCAAACTGCTTAAGGCTTTATCCGGAATAGCACTGAACTCGGAACAAGGGAAGAATGGAGGAATATTTAATGCATCAGAAGGGCTCACCGCAAGATAAAAGGTTAAGAACCTCTTGATTAGCACTGCATACTACGAGCTATGTTTTTCCACGGCTTCCACAAAGGCAACAGCTCCAAAACCAGAGAACTGACTTTTACAGCAGATTTCAACGCGCTGTTCACTGTAAGCAGGGAATTCAAAGTTGTTTCCAATCGACATCCACCAGTACAGCTGAGAAGACACTTTGGATCTTATTAATGTCCTCAGCCCACCTGGCAAGGAGCCACGACGTTTCCCAGTTGCAGGTTCACAATATACAATCCGCACCTGATCTCCAGATAATGCTGAAATACTACAGCCAGCCATGCTGTAGTTCATATGCACGCTTCACGTTGTGCAAGGGACCTAAATCTTGCATTCTGCACACCAGTGGGAGTTGTGCTTGAGGAAGAAATGAAAGATTATTGCCGCAGAAAACACAAAGTCAGTAATTTGGCAGCCCGGTTTTATAATAATCTTTGTCTAATGATTATTTAATATTGTACTAGGCTATTTAAAAGAATGCTCTACAAAGTGTTGGAGCTTTCTTTTCAAAGCTGGTGTAAAATGTGATTTGTAATTAGAAGCCTTAGATGTGTAATGTGTGTGAGAGAATATTAGTATTCTGTAAAAGCTGCTGTCAGTATAAGTTATATGGAAAAGCACAAAATAATAGGAATACTTATCAGCTAAAACACTTAGTTAAAAATAGATTTGCTAGATTTTGTACAAGCTCCAACTTGGAAATTTAAACTATTTTCTTTTCCCTTTAAGTTCTATCATAAATAAATGAGTTAAGAATGATGACCACAAATGACCTTAGCACTCAGGGAATATATTAAACCATACTTTTAAGTTCTTCAAAGCATTTCACCGTATTGGAGCACAGACGCTGGAATTATTCACAGAGCTTGTTACTGCAGCTCTCAAAATTACTCACCAGTGCAAATGTTCAATAAAATATTATGATCTGGGTTGGTAAATTCCACTGACCCCAGCCGGGCTCCATGCTCTGCCAATTCCCCAAGCACACCCAACTCCCTCACTGTGCACTGCAGGGATGAACACTATTTTGTCCTTTTTTTTTTTTTCATTTACCCCTCTCCTTTGTTTTTCTTTTTTCAATTTTTTTTCCCCTTCGCTTTTTTTCTCTTTTTTCTTCTTTTTTTCTTTTTTTTCCTTCTTTTTTTTCCTCCTTTTTTTTCCTCCTTTTTTTTCCCCATTTTCTCCCTTTTTTCGGCGCCGGGCCGTGCCGCTCGGCCGGCAGCAGAGGGCAGTCGCGCCGCACCGCTCAGCTCGGCTGCCTCGGATGCACACCGGCGCCGGCAGAACACGGGAAAACAAAACCAACCGCCGCTATTTCCCGGCTCACACCTGGGAAACCATCACCCGCACCTCCCAGAGTTTCTCTGGGCTCGCTCCCCCAGCAAAACGCACCGATGGGTCGAGCGGGATTTGGCCATCAGGCAGCGGAGGGGCAAGGGACCAAAAGTTCCTATATTGCCCGACGCTGAGATTCGTTTCAGCCAGCAACATCAGCATCAGTTGTTACACGATCCTGTTGTGCTGCAGCTACGATTGCTAAGGCTACAACAATATCTAAATAAGCGCTCCCGTGTGCTTCCCGATGCTGAGAGTTGGCTTGGTTTCTTCCTTTGCAAAGGAGCTCTCTCTCAACGTATTCCCTTTCTGACCTAGATAAAATAATTTCTTATTCTTCATCTACTTCTGTAAGGTAATGACACGGTGAAGAATGTGATGTGTGCGCTGCAGATGGCACTGAAAGAATCTAAAAATACAGTAAGTTTTACAGGAGAGGTTTCGTAAGGTGGCTGTCTCCTTCTTGACATCACTATTCAGCTGGCTATTGGAATGGGACTAATTTAATTAAGAGAACAGCTCAGATAAAACATTTTTGTCAGATTCTCCAAGTCCTATTCACCTCGCTCGAGAACTCGAGCAAGTCTTCCCTTCAGCAGTCCAGTGGCACACCTCCTGCATGCCAGCCTCGCTGAGCACAGCAACAATAGCAGCAATTGGCACAAAGGGAAACACTGCAGTTAATGTAAAGATTATCATATTATTTCTCCAATGGTGACCCAATGGTCAAGGCAATTGCTGGCAAGAAATTGTTCGTTGCAGTCTTGATCTTTCACTCCTCTAAAGCTCCAGGTGAGTTTTATTTGCAGCGTTTGGACCTGAAACCTGCACAGCCATTAGCTCATTTCACTCCTCTGCTTTCCAAAGGAGCTGAAGCAAAAACAACTATTTCTAAAGCAATAAACATCAGTGTGGTTGGGTTTGGTTTGGTTTAGTTGTTGTTGTTTTTTTTCTCATTTTGTCTTGTTGTTTTTTGGTTTGTGTGTGTGTGTGTGTGGTTTTGTTTTAAAGTTATCTATTTGTCTTTTTGTGAGGGTTGTAAGCAGGATGGTGAGCCCCTGGCACACAGTTAAGAACACATCAAGTTGTTAATATGACTGTGCTCCAGTCTATTCTAGCATGACACTTGATTTCCTAATAACAGATTTCTGTATCTGACTTCAGTAAGTGACAACTACTGCAACACCCATTCTGCATTTTACAACAAAGAGCATTTATAGGCAAAGAAAAGGCTGGAGAAGATGGATTTGTGGCCAAAGAATGCAGTTCTTCAGCTTCCAAACAGAAGTGCTACATCCAGTGATGGAGAAGAACAGGGGAAGAAAGGCAGCCCAGAAGAAGGGGGTTAATAGAAGTTTTCCAATCTAACATTCTCAAAGTAAGCACACAAACAACAACAGAAAAAAAGCTTCTATCAGACCAAGGAAGAAGAGTGTTAGAAGGATGTAATGCAGTCCCTGCAGCATTTCAAACTGTACTTCAAATCTAGGTCTCTTTCCACATAGCATGTTCATTGCTTGCAGCAAAAACGGGTTCTTTTAAAGAGCATGTCCCTTTATCATCATAGAACCAGAAGTTTCAGATTTCATACTTGTGATCTCAATAGCTTGCAGGAATTTATATTCAGAATGGCAACTTTGGTGGAAAAAAAAAAAAAATACAGGGAAAAAAAAATGTTGGGTGATGTATTTATGTATGAAAGTGCCATCAGTGAGCTGGAGTATCTCAGCTGCCCCAACACTGCTTTTCAGACTTAAGAAAAAAGAGGAAGACCAAAAAAAGAAAAGAAAAGAAAAACTAATTGCTTTATACTTGTGTATTGTTTGAGAAGTGGCAGGCTTGTGCCACTACTGACTGACTGTTTACTGCCTTCTTGTTATGAGACTCCTTCCCAAAGAAAGGAGCAGCCTACAGTCTTTCAGATTCATGTTCAAGGCTCCAGTGAAGAGATGGCTGGTTTGGCATGTCTGTATGTACAAACTCCTGCACTACCCTAGTTAGCACTCCTTCCTACACATTCATCCCAGATCTGCCTTTCCTCAGTTTGATAAATCATAAGGCAGTTGGTTCATACATGCCTTCCTCGGGCACAATTTTTTTGCAGTTGTCTACGCAGAGAGTGATATCAGAGAGTTCTTGGTACTTTGCAGGATTAAACTCAGAATGGCTTCCGCAATTACTGAGGCAAGGGAGATTTAGGTTAGATAGTGGCAGAAGTTTTTCACACAGGGTGGTGAGGCATTGGAACAGGTTGCCCAAGGAGGCTGTGGATGCCCCATCCCTGCAGGCATTCAAGGCCAGGCTGGATGCGGTTCTGGGCAGCCTGGGCTGCTGGTTGGTGATCCTGCACATAGATGATCTTTGAGGCCCTTTTCAACCCAGGCCATTCTATTATTCTGTGATTCTATGACCCTTTAAAAGTCTTGATGCCACCTTCCTTTCAGTTCAAAAAATTCCAAAATGAAATACGGTAGACCACTCAAGGCTAAGCATGCCTCTTCTAGGGGTTCAGAAACTTCCCAAATTCTCCTCATACCCCCTAAAAGATCTGAAATATCCTCCAGAGCCTTGGCAAATGCATATTAATAAAACAGAACATGAACACAGATTTCCATTCATCTTGTACCTGGTCAAGCACGTAGCCAATCTACTATAAAAGTCCCTGGGAAAGATGCACAAGCGTGATGCTGAGCAGTGCATAACCCTGGGCACACAGATCTTCCAAGAGGAGCTCTGAGTGTGCAGTGCTGGCAGCCAGATCAGACCTGCTATGCCAAGCATCATCCTGGAGAGCAACAAGGGCCCTTCCACTGAAGGGCAGCCAGCCTCAGAAATCCCACTCACACCACACTGACTATTTCAACAGCACAGGAGCTAACTGAACTTGAATTTCCTGGCTTTCGAGAGATTATAGGCATTATTTACTTTCTTTTTTTCTACCTCCCGCATTTTTAATTAAATTAAATTCCCCATGCATGGTTAGCTATAAAGTGCGTATTACTTACCTGCATCTTCAGATCTTTTACAGTCCCGTGGGCAAATCCATAATTAGTTGGTTTTGTAAAATGCATATTATTTACTTGACAGGCCAGAATGGCTCTAGAGGAACTGTCCTCATGTCTTGGTTAAGTGCATAATTAGGCAGGTTTTTTAAACCCGCATTACGTTCCCCACATTGAAGCCACCGCTCTCCATTTGTTAAATATTCATTCTTTTTCTTTGTTTCTTTTTCTTTTTTTTAATGTGTATTATTTACTCGATCGGCCAAGACAGCATGTAATTATGTATTTAGGACGTGTGCAATGCATAATAAGAAACACTCATGAAAATGTATGGAAAAAATTACTGTGCACAATTAAGTTATTTTTAAGCCACCGTGTCCTCACCATTTCCACCATTTCCTCTCAAAGCACAGGGTATGTTCAGGAGAACAACTGTTTCATGAACAAAGTGTTTAAGCAATCACTGCTTAATGCTGCATTTACACATTTACCTAAACATTCAGACTTGCTTCATATATAAATGGAGCACTTGTCCTCTTTTCCAACGATGTGGGTATTTAACAACGTTAGAGCAGAACTTTATATTACACTCCTATTTCTCTCATCCTCTGGGACAGATTCTCACTGTTATTCCACTGAAGAAGGCATTGGCATGTTAACCTGAAAGTCAGAGAGTCTGGATCATTGTGTCCTAGAAATCACTCGCTGTTATTTCCAGCAGGTAGAGGTGTGAAGGCTCAGAGCCATACAAGTGTCTGAGTGTATGTCACACACTTCATCAGTGACCAGAAGCACAGGGCTGTAATTCTAGAAGACTGCCCAAACGTCATTTCCTCCAGCTGAGCCTATGGAATATCTGGGCACATAACGTGCATAGCTACATATTATCGCCCAGATTCATATATGTACTGAAACACCAGCTCTCACTGTTTTACTGGGTGTGATACTCAGGCAACTGAAGGGCTACGCCCTTGGATCTAGCAATCAAGCCATTGTGAAGCTGAAGTTATTGCACACCAGCAGCATGAATCCTGGAGAAGATCTGAAACTTATTTACAAAGATTTAACATTAAGTAGCCACAGCCACGTTTGACCTCCCTGAGCTCATTTCGTACTTAGTGCTGCTAAACTGAATGAGAACAATGCAACATTTACTAACTTGCAGTATGACAGCCTTGATATGCAGAAAGGGTGATTCACATCAGCTTTTTCAGTAGAAACGGCATCCTCCTAAGTGTCCTGTACTCATTTACTGCGGGCAGTTAATGAACTGATCACCCCTCACTCTCGTTTGCACTCACCTCCTGGACTTTCTCAACTGCACTATCACACCCGCTGCAAGAAAGGCACTGGGCCATGCCTGTAGTTTCTCACATCCAGGTATAGAGAGAAATGATGTAGTGCTGTGCCACGGGAGGTGGGCAAATCACAGCCTGACACAAAAAGTACCACTGTCATCACGCGACCAAAACAAGGGCATGTCCCCAGTCTCCAGGCAGGAGAGCACCAGCTCCCCTCAAAGCCTTAACCACACTCATCTGGGTTGCCTCCTTACCCCAAGGCCAAACCAGATGCCAAAAGTATGATATACTGCCTAAAGAACGTGGCTTAAATAGAATGCATGACTCCTTGCTGGAGTCTGCTCAGGTTGCAGGCACACAATCAAATGCAATCAAGGCACAGCAGCTAAACAAGTTAGCACCTGTCAGCTGGCCTCTAAGCCTACTTCTGGTAGCGCCTTTATGTTCCACCCAAAGCTTATTATGGAGCGGGCCATGCAGAGAAAGATGCTGCCTTCAACCCTACTTCATTTGGGTTTCTGCTGCAAGTCATCACCTCCACGTTTCAGCTGGCGAATCCAAAGCTGAGTACTCTCATCTGCTAACAGCACAAAAATCCAATGGCTTGGTTAAAATGGAGCTCCGAAGTAACTTGTCTGCACGAGCCCTGAAGCACAGGTCTCACTGCACGCTTTATTTCCCACAGGTTGGGGTGATAACCTGTAGGACACCAGGGGTGACAAAGAGCTGGGAGGAAATTCAGTCTGTTTCGCAACACTCCTCTGGCATCACTCCAGCCCAGCCCTGCTGCAAAGGAAAGCATGCTACCTTAAATCCCAGTAGAAAGGGTCTCGAATTCAGGCAGTATTCTAAATAAATAAAAAACGAACAAAACAATACAAAACAAAACAAAAATAACCAAACACATAAGGCAAAACCAGACAGGTTCCTTAAACAAAGGCTGTGATTAATTTTAAACTGTGTTGTACAATCATATTGATCATTATAGCCACTTACATTTACTGTAAATCTACTAGAGTTTTCCTGTTTCATTTCTTCAACACAAAAACAAGAACTCTTTCCCACAGTAGGCTAGATATTTCCTGAAATAACACATGAGTGGTGGCTATTTTACCCAGCAGGTTCCTTTATCACCATGGAGCAGGAAAGTTGACAGCCTTTGTGTCTGAAATGTAATTAGCTTGTGGGAGAGTACAGTCATAATGAAAGTAAAATCCACATTATTGCAGGCATGTGATTGTTTGTTCTTTCAAATGGGAGGGAAAAAAAAAAAGTGAATTCCAAGGGCAAGGTTTTAGGGGGCTTGTCCAATTGGTATCCTCAGAGTTTCCATATGTCTGTTGAGGAGAAGGGAGGCTACTGGAAGGTTAGATCAGGTTTCTGTGTAAAAGCTTTTAATACCTCAGAGGGAATGAATGATGAAAAATGACCAACAACATGGGGTGAGTTCCATTTCAGTTCCTTCCAGGACTGGTTAACTAATGGGAAAGTCTCCTTCAGAAGCAGATATTACAAGTAGAGGCTTACAGTCCTTTCTGAAGCCCAACAAGTAGCTGTCCCTCTTAATTGAAAAACAGAACAACAAAAGGTTTAGCTTTCTATACTAAATCCTGGGCAAGCATGTTTGCAGAGCAAGCTTCAAGCACACGGAAATGCACCACACTTTTCTTCTATTCATTTCTGAAAGGCTGAAACACAAGAAAACAAATTATGTAGGACACAATTAGACCATGGTCACCTGTTTCAATGGGCAAATGAGGAAAAAAAAAGTGCAGATTGTTCCAGGGAGCTGCAGTTGCTCTGTAAACAGTCGTAGCTCCACGTGACAGGGACAACTCTTAGCAATGCACACTGGGACTTGCTATACATTAACTACAAGTAAATCCTGTCTCCCAGATCCTTGGAATCGTTCTTCTTCTATAGGCTTTTGAATTTGTTGGCCTGCCCTTTGCAGAACTCCCAGGAAACAAATAACTTCTTACATCAAATGTTTTGTAATGAAGCTCTGCACCTATTGATTACCTCTTTCCAGGTAAAGGAGGGGAAGTAGGAAACTCTCCTTCCTTATCCAACTGCTTAACAGGGATGACTTAATATGCTGTAACAACAGCAGTTTTTGGAACATTATGGACATACACAGAATCATAAGGTTGCAGGGGACCTGAGAGAGATAAATGATGTATCTCTTCCAGATCAAATTACATCCGTTTCACCAGATGTCTATCTACCCAGATCGAAGCAGGACACAGTAAAAGAGACTTCAGCAACCTGTTGCAGTGATATCACAACCTCCCTGAGCAGGGAAGTCTTCTTTAAAATGCAACTCAAATCTTGAAAGCTCAACCCCATTCCTTTGTCCACCACAGAAAGAGAGATCAGACATACAAATGTGAAGGCACCAGTCATACTCCCTTCCAGGCACCATGGCTCAGGCTTGCCAAGATATTTCTTTTAATTTTGCTGTGTGAGCCACACAGCCAAGAAAAAGCAATCAAGAAAGGGAGTTAAATTTCCTGATGTTTCCATTTAAAGAAAAAGTTAGAACTATTTCAAATTTGGTTGAAAAGTCGGACTGCTTTTCTGTTTTTGGCAGATGCTCATCATGACAACTTCATGCTCCCCATCTCCTTGCCACCACAGGAACTATGCCCACATAGGCTGTATGCTGGGAAAACCATTAACAATGAGAAGACCCCAGCTCTCCTTGGAAATGCCATCAGTGCTCTAGACAGAATCCTTTCAAAGCCGTTTTTTGGCAGTCTGCAGACTTAGGCAGCTGCTTTTGCGGTCATTCCATGTGGCTCATAGACAAAGAGCCTGCTGCTATTTGAAAACTTTTCTTTGTGACCACAAATACAGCAAATAAATACAGACACAGTACTTATGAATTGAGTTTTGAGGACTTGCATGAGCTGCCCTGCACAGAAGCCAGCATAGACCTGCAAGATGCCGCACACCAGACAACAGAAGAGTCAGTCCAGAAGACATGCTGGTATTAATAGCACCAATGAAAAGTATGTGACTGCTAAACAGTGAAATCAGTGCTCTGAGAACAGTGAATTAGCATCAAGCTGTAATCTTCTGTAGCAAACTGTGGTCGCTCACCATTAACATCACAAGACCACCCCCTGTTTCTCTGAACAGTGTCTGCTTCTCAGATAAAACGTTCCTCTTGTGATCCACAAGCACTGCTTAACCCTCTGGATGCACTCATAGCTCGTGCTGAATCTACAGTCCACAGTTACTGTTAACTGGTGGCCAAAAGGCACTACAGTAAGCACAGAAATCAAGTGCAGTGGGCAACGTATTGGAGTTGGATATTTTTTGTTGTCACCTATGCAATTAATTTGAAACTATTTCTGAATGAGTGGACTTGCGAACCGGTATTATTACATCCTTTGAAGTAAAAGTAGGTCTCAATCTGCCTATTTTATTTTTATTTTTTCCTTTTCCTTAAATCAGCAAATCCGTTACACAGCCTCTTGCTGATTTTAAGAGGCATATGGTTCTTAATCCAGTGGTGTATGAATTATGGCAGTAAATGGCTTTGAAAGTGCTTCGAAAGCAAAAATATGGAAATTTTCCCCTCAAGAGACTAGGATGAGCAGTCATTATTTTTGCGATTGCAGAGAACACTGCCCAAGTGTTCCAAGACTGTGTGTGTATAATTGTTTGCCTCTTCCTCTCTTTGAAGTATTTTTTTAAAAACTGTAAAACCGCAGACACACTCAAGGACAGCTTCCACAGCCTGGTCAAGAACACCAGCACATCTACATATTCACCAAGTCATAAATCTTCTATACTTTGGCTGTGCATACATGACACATGACCCTTATTTCTCCCTTGTGGTTGCACTCTGAGAGACAATAGAGGTCCAGTAAAGCACACAGCTTCCCTCTTAGGTAATATTTCATAATACCTCTTTACAACTACCAACGCATCAAGGTAACTCAGCTGCAGCCTGGGTGGGGAGTTTAACCATAATTGTCTTAAACTGTCTAATTTGGATAAAACGAGCAAGAAAATTCCCTCAGCTATTTGTTAGTATAATAATGTCATCTATATGTTTCTTGCCTCGTGGTATTCTGTTTTGTAAAGGGGAATGAACTATACTCTGAATCCTTTGGATATTTGGTTCGATCTGTCTGTCAGACATTAATTAGTTTCATAGCAATCTCTCACTGCTGTCTTGTGGAAAGACAGTAAGACTGAAAAATAAGCCAGGATGACAAAGGGAGAGCTTGACTTGCTTCTGACCAAAGAAATCTGTCATTAAGAAAAGGTTCAGAACTCAGATCTGAAGCTCCTCTGCCTGCCTTGGGGGAGTACAGATGACTGGATTAAAACATTAACACGTTATTATACACGAAATTGTCTTTTCAAAGAATGGTCTGTTTGCTCATTTATTTCTGTGTACATAAACAACTGAAGAGAGGGAGATTTTCAGAGCAGAGCACTGGAGCTCAACCATGCGACTCTCGCTAATGACAGTGGCTGTTAGGCAGCCAAAACACCCAACAAGGTTTCCAAATTAACCTTAAAATAACATTACAGAGGCCTCAGTAACAGCTCCGCAGTTAAATCCATATTAAAATTTGCACTTGGAGCATCGCTAATGTCCCAGGATTTCCTACTCAAATTGCTCTGCATCATCTCCCTGTTTTACATACCAAGGTCTAATTCTCTGCCGCATAACAGCATTTTTTAACACTGGTGCAAATCATATTTGGAGCACCGGCAGAAAAGGACTACAACAGAGCAGAGAGCCGTACCCCAGCTCTCCTGGAGACAAGGGAGTTTGTTTACCCATATTTAAACAGAAATTTCATCTCGTCCTATTCAAAAATCCACACCTCAGGCTTGAGGCATTGTTTAGGCTAATAGCCATAAAGAATCATGAGCCTTAAAACACAGAAAAATCTGTAGATATTTTAAAGAGAAGCTTTATTTTTTTATTCACTGTAAAATAACCCATCACTCTTTCATCAGCAACTTTCTCCAGCTCCAGCAGACCACTTTTAGATCAAGCCAGAGCATTATTTTCCCAGCAGCACCCAGCAGCCTTCTCCTCCCCATTGACCTTTGAATTTCAGCACAGGAGTGAAAAGGAGTTCCCCACCAACCTTCTGCCTGCAGCAGTGTCTGTCCTGCTGTCACCCACCACCCAATCACACCCCTTTCTCTGGGGCATCAGCCCAACTTGCCTCAAAAGCCCATTGCCCCGGGCCCATGGAAAGTCCAGTTTCCACTTATGCAACACCAATGGTGATGCACCATTTATTCTATTCTATGGTGAGTCTTTCCTTTCCTTTCCTTTCCTTTTTTTTTTTTTTTTTTTCCCTCATTGCTCAAAGTTTCCCACACCTCTGAAAATAAAGCCAGTTTTATTTAGATTGCTGAATACAGATGCCAGAGTTCTAAAATGCTGATTGATAGGTTGTGGTTTTATGTGAAAAATACATATCAGGGCTAGACTGCAACTCTGGTTTGCAGAAGTAGGCATGCCAATAAATCCTTGGTTTATATATATGTTTTTAAAAAGACAGAAAAAAAGGAAAAGGACTAAACTAATCAAGTCTTCTCTGAGGCATTTCATCCCCAGGGTGTTTTAAAGAGCCAGAGGTAGCAAGACCAGAGTTTTCTCAATCCACCATATAAAAATGTGAAACGGTCTGGCAGTACACAGCCTGAAATACTGAAGTGCATACCTCCAAGGAGGGATGCAGCAGTGAACAGGTCTATTATCCTGTTCCCTCTCCATAAACAAAAGCGAAAGCATGCAGGCCAGCCTATGCATTGCTGCATGTGATGCCCAGCAAGACACTGCTCTGTTGCTTGCCCACCTGACAAAGCGACTGGGGAATTCACACAGGTTTTTGGATAATTAACCAAATTTCAACCCTTTTTAAAGTTTACACATTACCGGTCCCTGCTAATAGAAAGACAGAAAGAAAAGCAATACGAAAACAAATTTTGCATCTACTATCTATCTCAGCATCTGCTGATAAAACCACAATAGGCAAACCAACATGCATACCAGAAAATCAGCAGATAGAGTAGCTTGTTGCACCAGCCAATTACTATTAAAATAGACACAATTAACAGTGTGCTGGTACGGCTTATTCTAAGCCCCCAGGGCGAAACACACCGTCCTGGCAGAGGTGCAAATCTTGATGTTGAAATAGCCAAGCTTGAAATATCAGTGAGAAGACATGGGCTTTTGTGCTCTCCAAACCAGGGCAGAAAGGATGTGTTACACTTATGGGATCTGTCTCTAACCATCTGAAACGTGGACAAAAGCAACGAGATTTCTGAAGATATGTGGTATATATGGAAGACCCCCCTCACGTCCCGCTAAAGATCCAACATATACCTACAGGAGTTTTGAAATGCTCATTAAAGGCTGTTCCCTATCCTACAAATCCCTTGTATAAGCATCCCTCAGTCTCCAGCACAATACTGCAGTGAATCCCATAAGCCTTTCTGTTTAACCTTAACTGCAGAACGGTGGTGGAATCATTAGAAGCGAAACCACTAAAATGTGAAGAACACGCCAGATTCCTTACCCACTTTTTTTTAGTGCCTCATTCAGGTTGCAATGATTTCAATCTTAGTTCCTCTGACCTCTGAGAGACACCGATGAGACATTTTAAAGACGCCTTGATGCAATTCAGCCAAAGCAACAAATTTGGGTGCCTCTCCAAGGGAGGAAGCAACCAGGGAAGAATTTCCTTGTCAGGGAAAGGATGCTAGCCCTTCCTTCAAACTATTTCAGATGCTTTGCCACATTGAACACAGTTAGGTTAGCTGGCTAAGCAGCCGGGCACATTTGATATTTATTTATTTATTTGTTTATTTTCAAGAATTCCTTTTTTTTTTTTATTTTTATTTTTATTTTTATTTTTTTTTATTCTAGTTAAATATGCCATGGAATAAAATCCCTTTACTTGATTTATTTCTGCTGCCTCTGCCTCAAATGAAATTTAAATCTCATGAATCTGGAAAAAAAAAAAAAATTACAAGCAGCTGCAGCACAGCTACAGTTTTCTCAGAGGGAAAGAGCTTAAAAAGAGGTTCCTAAATCCATAAATGTTGTGGCATGAGGCCAGCACTCACTGCAGAGCTTCTCCAGAGCTCAAGCATCTCAGACCACATTTCAAAGAGTCACCCTCCGATACTGCTAGTTGTACTGTGAGGTATGATTACCAGAACTATAAGGAAGGCAAATTTGGCTACTCTTCCCAACTCTCCAGCAGAGAGTTTTGTGCTCTGTGTTAAGAAGCACTCGATTTCATCTAAACCAGTTCACATATTTTCTTAAGAATTATACGTGTCCAAACCTTTCGGTTCTCAGAATATTCACCTCTGAGCCTGAGCATGTAAGCACAAGACCAGCCATCAGTTTATCCATCAATACGTTGCCTACAATCCTGTCTATGCATTTGTGAAATGTCCATCATCCTGATGCACTGGTGCCAGTCTGAACTCTCACCCTCTGTTAGTGCTGCTGCTGACAGGGAAGACGGAGCTGCACTGTGTTTCTTTCTGCAAATGTGAAGGCATGGCTTCTCCTGTCTGTCCCTCGTAGCTCCTCAGGTGGAAGCTGGTGGCTCCATTTTAAGAGGAGCAGCAAGTGCAATTCTGTGTTCAGGTCAGCGTTCCCTTCTGCAGCAAAACAGGTTATGAACTCCACACCTGGACAAAAATCTCCCTGCTCGCAGATTGGCAGATGCTGCAGGTGGGGAGCTCACTATCAAGGTCTTTGGGAGACTGTTAAGTGTGAGAGAAACAACATCTGTAAACAAAACCTACGATGGTCCTTATCCTACACAAATCCTAAGCAGGAGCATTACTTCCTCACAAAAAAAGTCTATTCTCGTGTTCAGACAGCACCTAGAAGAGAGATAAAATAGCAGTTCCTGGAGTACCCAGCGCTGTTTTAATGGCTGAATGCGGAATTATAAAAGAGGCTTTGCTTCCAGGTGCAGACAGGTGTCTGATGGCTGCCTCTTCCCAAAACCATCAGGCATTTTTGGTAAGGCTTTTCGTAGCAGATGGCAAAACCTGAGTCCTGCTGACTGGAGCAGGATCTGAGAGCACTCAGCACGCAGCAGGATCAGGCCCAGAGCATGGAGCTGAGCGCTGAGCTTCCTGGCATTGTTAAGGAATGGTATCAGGGTGAAAAGGATGCGAAAGAGATGTTCAGGCACTAAGCATCGGATTCAGAAAAAAAAAAAGACCAACAAACCTTTACGGAACACTGCGATGTTTTCTTTTGTATACTGTATCAATGACGGTGGAGTATGCTTGCTGAAAAACCAGCCCTTGGTAATTGTCAGGGAACTTCATTCTGAGTGCAGGCTCTACTGGAAATTAATTGCTTCACTGCAATCTGAACCACATCATAAATGTCATGTAGAAGTTGCAGGGAGTGAGGAGGCAATGACAGCTCTATCCGCACTGTTTCATTTAAAGGTGGGTAAAACACACTGCGACAGAAGTGCTCTTCATCAATAATTTAGTCCGCAGTGTAAAGCCAAGCCTTGCCAAAGATGCCAGGGGAGCAGCTACCTCCCTGGTTTTAATGACACCAGCAGGGAGGGGTTGAGGGGCCAGCTCAAATCAACATTCATTGCACATCTGGGCATGTCGGCAGATGAAGATATCTAGGACTGAGCTGACAGGACAAAGGGTTGAAAAAAGAAGCGTAACCTAGAAAACCTTTACTTTGAATTCTTTGTATAAATTCAAGGGGGATGACAGTTCCTAAGGTCATCTTACATAATAAAACTACAGCTATCTACATAGAGAATTTTAACTCTTTCCAACACGTAATCAAAGAAACCACAAGTTAAGTTTATATTATTCACTTTATGAATGTAAAATGCAGAATCTTTAATTCTCTGAGAAGAACTATTTTAATGAGCAGGATGTTAACATTTATATGCCTGACTTCATTGTAATAACCCTAATTATAGTACCATAGAAGCCCCACTGTAGTGGAGGGTCACTGGAGTTCCTATTATAACCCTGATCTCGGGGGAGTTGCGTATCCCCGCCATTGCGCACTGCATCGGCTGAAACTTGCCACGCAGGTCAGCACTGTTTTCCTCCTCCTTACAATTCCTGGTTTATAGCTGCTCCGTTTTGTCCTTACACCGCTTCTGCTTGCCAAAAATAAGTGCTTTCATTGCTTTTATGGCAGTCTCCGCGCAAAAGCCCATCCACTCTCTCTGAAGAGATAGCGCTCAGGTGCAATGGGACCAACACATCACCGTACTGAGGGCCGTGTTCTCACCCCGAGAGGCCACAAAACCTTGGAGTCAGCACCCAGCTGAAGCTGCCCCAGTCTGCAGCATCGCTGCGGTTCTGGCAGAGCTGCTGTGCAGCAAGCTCACTTTCTAGGTTAAACGTCAGAAGCTCCTTTATGGACGGGCGGGTGATGACTCATGCAATCCGTGCACGGTGGGACGCAGTGCCAAAGCAGCATGAAGACAAATGGGGGCAGACGGCCCCAGTCAGAGCAATGCATTACTTGCAGGTTATAGGACATCAAAGTGCTCAGCCATCATTTAAATCCGTAACGCTAATTCCTTTTGTCCAGGTAAGAGTAGCATCAAAAACCAACTGCTTTCACCTCCAACGTGGCCGGAGAATTTTTTCTGTCAAACGTTGCCTCTGCCATAGCAATAATCCCCACCTCTGGCAAGTTCAGAATAAATTATTTAGCCTTACAGTACCTAGAGCAATGACTGAGTGCTATTGAAAGGATATAATTGGTTTTGCCTTGTCCAGTAAAGCTACATCATTCATTTGCCCCTTATTTTCTGTTCACAGACATTTTTTGATGAAGTATTAGGTGCTTTCCCTGATGTTCAAAAGCTCTGACCGGTGTGGATCCCACCAGAGCTGTGCTCACAGCAGAAACCTCATCCACACTGGCTGCACTGGAAGCTTGTTGTAGCAGGGGCCACCTGGGAAGGTGACAAGCAGAGGAGCTGGGAGAATGCAGTGGGAGGTATCTCACTTAATTGCACCTGACATTTCTCTTTCATTTCCCAGTGTGTAATGCAGTTCTTAATAATAATGTTAAAATGCTAACACCACCAACCAGAAGGGCCCTCCAAAAGTTCTGAGGAAGGACTGTAACATTCACATTCTGGGAAAACTAAATGGTTCACAGAGGCAGGATGCTGCCAGCCTGCGTGACAATTTTCAAGAGGGGCCTTGTATAAGAGTAGGTCATAAAAATTACATTTGTTGACTGTGAGCAGAAAAAACAACTGAATATTTCCTATCTCCACCTCTTGCAAAGGAAGACACTTGTGTTCATTCTACTTTGCAGCTGCCTTCTCTGGAGGTCTGTCTTTCCATTAGGGAAGACACATAAGAAGTAGCAACCCAAGACAAAAGTATCCAAGACCATTGCTACATTTGGCACCCCACACTGTGTCACAGACACCAGCTCACTGCAGGCTGCCAAAGCTAACTCACAGCGAGCACTGAACCAGCGTCACTGAGGGGAACTCCTGTGTGCTTGTTACCTGTTCCTGGACTGCAGGTGAACAGGTGATGCTGCACCATCAGTGGTTCTTCTCAGCATTACTCTTTACCCCAGTGGCTTAAAGGCAAAGGTGACAATTCTCTGAAAATCAACTTAAGAGTTTGGCCAGCTCTCTCAAAGCCTCCAAATTACACTGCTCATTGTAAATGCAAGATTTAATAGGAAGGTCATCTACGAGCCTATTCCAGCATTGCTTCTTTGGTTGGTACCTCACTTTTGGGAAGAAGCCTGAATTTTAAAGTGATAGAAAACTGAAGCTGCTTCTTTCCCTGCTGAATTGCAGAAAAGCAGAAATCCTAATTATAATAAACTCAGATAATAATAGAAGCCTGCACTACTAATGTACAGGCAGAGAGATTAAAATCAGTGTATGCATGTGTGCTAGAAAAGGATAAGCATAAAGCCATATGTGACAGACTGGTCTTCCAAAGTGCCAGGCTAAGCAGAGCGATTTCACATACAGAACAGAACAACATTCTTTAAAGAGAGCAGAATAGCCATCCACACCCACAAACACCAGCTCTCAGCGTGTCTTCAAGGCCCATTTCTCTTCCACCAAGCCCTACCACAACCACTTAGCCCTCACCCAAAGCAAGGCTGGGATGCAAGGATGGAAGGGCAGTGAGCTGCCCAGGCAGGCATGTGCAGCTCCTCTGTAGGCAAAGCAGTAGAAGTTCAGGACCTCTTAACTGCAGCAGTCAAGTGCATTAACTTGTTTAATTTTGAAGGGCTATTGCCAGACTCCCAGCTGGTGCATCCTGGCACAGCTCCACGGATCTCAACAGAGCTACTACAACTGACACCAGCTGGGGATCTGGCCCAGTTTCTCAATTTGTCATAAAGATGGCAATTCTTTGGGCACTCCTCTGTCCTATGCAGATTGTCACAAAACATCGCAGGTTTCGAAAGTTACAGCGGTGACAATTCACAGTGGGCACGCATCTTCACTTTCCTTCTTACATTCACGATGGGATTCCTTCAGAAGCATCCTCAACATGCACCCTGAGTGCTGAGCCCCATAATGAGACACCTGCTCTCATGGGGAAACAAAATAATGAGGCGAAGGTAGAAATTCTGACTTCAGAAGAAAGATATATTTTGTGTGTGTGTGAAGCACTGCAGAGATTAAGCGCAAATGCTAACAAGAATTCTAGAGGATAAGACATCAGAAAGGGCTGGGGAGTTGGGAATACCAACACAAGCCCCTCATAGTTGCTTCTTTCTCCTTAGACTGTGGAATGGGCCCACAGAGCACTCAGCTCTTGGGGGTCCTGTGAGCACTGAGCAGGCCTCATCTTTTCATGAATACAATTTTAAAGGGTCAAAGAATAGTCAGCACCCAACAAAGGAGACCATCCAGGTAAAAGTGATAAAGTGTGACTTGGCTAAGTGGGCAAAGAATTATTTCATCCAGCATGAAAATCAGCAACTACACATATCTATGAAGAAATCATTCTGAAATAGGTGAAATATTTAACAGTGGTACTAAGAAAAAATAACCAAAGTATGAATCTCTCACCCAAACAACTGCCTGTCATGCAGCCCAATAGGCTTAATCTGCCACGAAGCCAAATACTTCCCAGAGGAGGTGATCATTAGTTTGAACATTAATTTCCCTTCCCCTCTTCTTGTGTATCCATTAAGTGGAATAACAAGAAATGTTCATGGCCATAAGGTGTGTTTGATGGTGAGGAGTGAAAGAGAATGTGCAATTAAAAGATGTAAATGATAAACCGTATACCTTCTCAGCTGGCTTGACCAATATGTGGGGCTTCTGGGACACGTGCATTTCTCCTCCCATGTTGGGGTCACTGAACTGCAGAGACACGAGGATGGAGAAAACTGGAAGGGAAGAGAGAATGAATTAATACTCCGTATTTTTCTTGTTCACTTAGATTTGCAAAACATGTTTCTTGAATGAGTTTGAAGCCTAACATATAAAAAGCTGACTATTTATATATTTGATTCTTTAAAAGCAATTAGGAATACAAAGCAGATGGTACAGCATTGTAGATTTCCCTTTTCATATTGCTTAAACACTAGAGATCAATAAGTCTAATATAAACAGATGATTTCCATAGCAGGGTTTATAATTAGCTGGCACTGAATGTGTCCAAACTCTAAAATAATTAGCAGAAGCATGTGGCACACCATTAAAACCTTGTGGCTTGTCTGCATTTACATTTATAATTATTAAAGTTAATTATGATGCTTGTGGTGTGGTTCCAAGCTCCTTTACAACTTAGATTAAATATTTTTTCAATCCTGCTTTTTCTTTCAGCCCACCAAATGCCAACACTTTCAACAAACTTCATTTCATCAACAAATTTAAAAAATGGGGCTCGTTTTTATGGGAGGGACCTGAGCATTTTTCCCAACTAACAGTTTGACTCTTCCAAAGGGACGTGACACAGGAATCGAGGAAGAAATAATTTTGAAGGAAGAAAAAACAACCAACATTCCCAATTAGAGGTAATGATTTTGAAGCTTAAGAAAACCGTTCGACCTGAGGTGTTGTTGTAAATGAAACTCAAAGATAAACAAATTTAGTTAAGCAAAACATCTGAACGACATTCAAGACCTTACATTCAAGACCTTACACCAAAGCAAATCTTACTCTCAGATGCTCTAATCTTGTACTATATCTGGAAAATCACATTGTAAAAGGCAGCGGGATTGGGTATAAACATCACGATGGGCAAGGACTTTTGAAGGTCTGGTTTGAGTTGACATGTTAATTCCCACAACCTGAGCTACAGAAAACCACAGTCAATTTATCTGGTTATTTTCCTAAACATTCATCATTAAGACACTGTGACACATCCGGAACCCCAAAGAGGTTGCACTGTTTGCATAATGCCTTTTTCAATTACATGCTTCCCAGAACTCTTCTATAATGTCTAGCTAAACTCAGCACTGCCCTCCAAATGCTGCAGGTCCAAGGGTGGATGTCCATAGGACAGAGCCCTTCTGGAAGATGATGTTCCTGGAGGACCAACCCCACGATTCAGGAGTACTGTGTTTTTTCCCCCAGACACACAAAGAACTCTCCTGGTAGGCAACTAAAAATAAATTTAATCCACCCATCTGCCTGCTGATGTGCGAATCATCTCCTACGGTAAGATTTTGGGAGCACAGCTGCTGAACACAGCTCAGAAGGGAACAGTGACGCTTCTACTGCATATCGATTCTCCCATATGAAACTCTCCATCACAGTCTTTATTCTCCCGATCCACCAAAGGCCTGATGCAGCCCAGCCACCCAGCTGAGTGATTGCATGACAGTTTTTCCTGTTGTAAAGTGGTACAAAACATCTCTTCTTGGCATGGTTCAACTCTAAAGTTACCTGTGAGAGCTTTAATTTTTCCAGGCAATTTTCCCCTGTAAATGGTGAAGCAAAAAGCAGAGCTTCTCTACTTTCTCTCCATGTTTAACTGCCATGGAGGAAGTCACAGGTAAGTGGCTTGTACAGCAGAAAATGCCACAAGCACCAAATTCCAGCAAATGGGAACCATTCTGAGGCCCCCTTTCCAGGGAGAGTAAAAACCTGACCTTCTGTGTGCAGGTTGGTTACGTGATTTTGATCAGCTGCTAGAGTTTACATGACATAGCAGGATACTTGAACAGGGTGAGACCCTACACCTTCACAGTATTTAAGGGGTTTTTTTGGTTTGTTTTCCTCACAATGAATTTAAATGGAGTATTTCTCTAAAGTCAGGGAAAATTTAGAATAGTTTTACAGAAACAGAGCATTCTGTCACTGAAGTGCAAATACTCCCGTTTCTGAAATTACAAGGAATACCTGATTTCTACTATAGAGATGCATCTTTTTTTTTTTTCCTGAAGTGTTTCTGTTCTTTATATAACATGTCCATCATGAACTTCTTGGCCCTCATTCTTGTTTCCTCTGGCTCAGGCCAGACCTGGAGATGTCTGGAATGTGACAAGGCAGTATTAGCCTGCCAACTATATTCTGTTAGCAAATTTATTTTCTTCTCCTAGACTGATGATAAAAATGTCATGGTGTGATGCTTTAGCAGGCCCAAGAGCTGCCCACCTACAGCTGCAGGGCTTGAAGAGAGCTCAGAGCCAAGAACGCCATAAGGAGAGCAGACAGCAGCTCCACCAACTTTGCTCCTTCTGCATTGCTTATTCTCCTGCTAAATGATGCAATGTGACCCCCTCAGGGATTCCAAGTCTGATCATGTTTTTCTCGCTATTTTTTCTTTCCTACTTCCTCCTTCTCCTTGACTAAAGCAGCCCAAACTGCTGAATTTTTCATGAAAGAGATAATATCATTGTACATAAGATAATGGCATTCAAATACATCCATCTGCTTGTTAGCTCTGACTACATCGATTGTGTTTCTTCTGAAAGAATATTTACCAAAAAGGGGGAAAAAAAAGGAAAAGAAAAAAAAAAAAGAAAAAAAAAAAAAAAAAAAAAAGGTTTCTCTTTTGTGGTATAAAATATGCACATTTTCATAACTGGAATACAGAATCCCTTTGACATACTTTAGATAAGAGAATAAAATGAACTGAGAAATTAAGAAAAGCACCCTTGAGGTCTTGCCAGGACAAAAGTATTTCCTCCTCCAAAATTTCATTAAAAATCTAGACAGGTTTTACAAATGAAGCACTGTTGATTTTTTTTTCCCCCCTTCTTTCTTCCAGTAAGCAGTATCTCGTTGCAGAACTGAAATACTGCATGCCAATGACTGGGCTTTTTACTAGCCTCAAAGTTTTCAAACGTGGCCTAGAGGATCACTCCTAGGGCATTTAGTCCATCTTACTTCCCCATAAAAACTGGCCGGACCCAAATAATTCAGTTTATTGTTTTACTCCTTTCTGGCTCTTCTGATAGAGAAAGACCACAAAATGTGCGATACCCAATCACTGAAAATCTGATGAAAAATTCCTCTCAGAAGTAGTGCTAGTGAAGAGAGTTACTGGATTTCAGATGCTTCAGACAAACAGGACAGCACGATAAAAACGTGCCTGTCCATTTTACACGCACTGAACTGCTCCCACTCCATTGCCTATAGGCTGTGTGCCCTGTCCCTCGTTCGGAAGTTCCATTTCAGCAAACAGTTTATTCTAATTGGCCTTTTTACAGTGATTACAGACACGTCCTAAAATCTGAGCAGTGCTCTGTGCTCCTCCTCCAATCTGTTTAGCAGAGCAGAGCAGAGCTTCACCTTCCACTGGTGATGGAGAGAATGATGCCTGAACTGCTCCTCAGGTACAGTTTGGTTCCTTTCAAAACCGAATTTACCACAGCCACATGTAAAGATAACATGATTTAATCGCAGATGTTCAACAAGGGCAAAATTATTCACAAGTTCTCAGTTGTGAAATATTTTTCGGCTCCATTGACCAACGTCTCACTTCATACTGTAGTACTGTATATTAATAGCTGATGCTGAGTTTCCCAAATGATGGCATCTGTGTAGCAACCAGGGAGCAATTCTTTCTGGACAAATGCATCTCCTTTCCTCTGACTTCTGATCTGCTTGCTGCCTGCTGTAAGTTTACTATGCAGCACGTACTGTGGGAGCTCTATGTCCTAAATACAGAGGACAAGTCCAGTCCAGTAAAATAATGCTTTTATAATGATTGCTTCAATACTCTTTGTGCAATCTCTTTGCAAAATCTTGTTATTTGCGATTCTTATCCTACAACTTGATATGCATAATAGCTTGAAGGTGCTGCTGATGGAATTTTTCCAGCTCTTTGATGTGCCAGCAATGACTTGTCCATGTTTCACAGCCACAGACTAATGTGGAAATTACTACAGCAAAATAAACACCACCTCTGGTATTCTGTGGGATACCACGCAGGTGTCAATTTATGACGCAATCTCACATGCAAAACATGTATTTTTAATTCAGTATGTGATTTCTTAGATCTCTGATAGCCTCTTACAGAAATAAATGAAATCTATTACCCACACTGGTACGTCGATTCTGATGCTGCACCTTGCATATGCTTTTCCAGCTCTGCACTGCTGCATAACCTTTCTTTTCTTCTAACTGACGATAAATCTGCAGACTTCAGCTGCCACAGCAAATTTGTTGGTTGTGAACTAGAGGTCTTCTATAGTGTGTGCAACGAAAGCACAACCACCTGCGCAAAGAAGATCACATATAACCTTCTCCTTCAGTGCTGTGGAGGCCTTCAATCTGCTCAGGTTAAAGAGCTTGCCAGATGTTCAAAATTTAATAAATATTCCTGGCATCATGTCTCTAGTGGCATCATCAATCATTACTACAAAGAACAGTCCAAAGAACAGTCTGTGCCAAAATATACCTTTGCTTGACTCCTTTTGCTATTACAAATGGATCCAACAGAGTGCCAGCCACAGCCTCTATCCAGCACACCATTGTGCAGATGACAGATAATTTCACAAACTTTTCTGGACATCCAGGAGTTTGGAAATAGTGCCAACAGTTTTCACAGAGCTAGTAGTTAAATAGCATCAAAAGCATTGGTAAGGTCAATGAAGACTTGTTACATGGGAGTGATTTTTCCTCTGAGTGCATATATAAATGTACACTGAAAATACACTTATATATTACTTAAAACAAAACAGAACAAAACAAAACAACTGAAAAACTATGGAGAAATCAGCTGATGTTGCACCCTAATACCCTCTCAGATCACAGAATCACAGAATCACAGAATTGTAGGGGTTGGAAGGGACCTCCAGAGATCATCGTGTCCAACCCCCCAAATAATATATAGATAATATGCATCACCTTAGTACCTGAAGGACTGTGACCATATTCAGTTAGCACTCCTTTTCCTGAAATTGAATGGCTACAGAAACATCTTTGTATACCAGACTGCTGAAAGAAATCTTTGAAATTCATAGCCTAAGGGCACATAATTCAGGCATGTGAAGGTGACAGTAGGCATCTATTCCTAGTCTGATTGCATATCCCAAATTCTGTCAAATTCTTTTGAAAATTCCAGTTTTAGATAATTATTTCTCTATGCTCCTCCCTAAACAGAGTTACAAGCAAATGTAAAGGGGCTGACTCAAACTCCATAGATGTTAGAAGACAAAACATGAGTGAGGCTTTACTGAGTGAGGTACACTTCATTTTTTCAGAGAACACAGAGGACTTGGTTTCCCAGAGTGCATGGAGTGACTACTAACATGGCCTTGCAGTATTTGATGTCTTAATTCCCTATACTTTCTCCTCCTAGATTTGATAATCTCTTTCCTGTTGAGACCATTATTGGTCTATTTCAGCTTCTTAAGAAATCTTGCCTCTACTTTTGATGCAAAAATGTAACTGAAAGACAACCAACAGCAGGAATTATGTTTAAGAAATACAATGAGAGAAAGGAAATGGCCTTATTAATGACTTCATTGAAAAGAAAGTAAAAATATCAGCTTAGTGGAAGTAGAGGTGAAAAAAGCACTTCAGACAGTTCAGAAACTGCCTGTTGCCTATTGTCAGCTTCAGTCAATAACTGTTTAAATAGAAGCAAAATAAACTGACGATAGTTCTGTCCAAATGGATTGTGGCATTTCCCTTCTTGTTTGTGCCACAGAATTTTGAGGCAATTTGTTTGTGTGCCTGCTCTTTTGTTGCAAAGTTGAATTCATACGTAGGCATTGCTGACTGCAGGGATCTGAGATAAAAACTTACTGCAAGTTGCAATTGATCTAAGATAAAAACTTTCCAAAAGCTCTGCTTTCCCAATTGGAAACAGGGTGCTTTGCACAATGCAGCAGGATATTGCAGCCAGGATTTGGAGTTCTTGGGAGCCAGCCAGCTTGCCAACATCTTCTTGGAGTATGGGAGAGTTTGCAGATCAAGGGCTCAGTAGTGCTTGGAAGATCTTGGCATGGAAGCTGGGCCCTGGAGACAGCAGGAGCTGATGAGCCTCTGTAAGTGCAGGGGCAGCATGTGCAACATGCAGCCTGAAAGGTTTGTCTTTCCCATGCTGTAGTAAGCCTGAAAAGGGGCCCCTTTAGGCTGCCATGTACCTTGAAATACAAATGCTTGGCAAGTCCTCACACCCTCACAAAGTTGCCACTCAGGCAGACCAGGAGCTTACTCCTCTTGCCTTTGGTTGTGCTTGGTATTGGAGCCTTGGACTACAGGGACAGAAGGACCCAATGGCTGCCTGGAGTCACCTTTTCTGCAACCTGTGTCAGTCAGTTTGCACAAAAAGCCTTGCATCAAACTGCAGAGACTGGGGCTTGGCTAGAGCATCACTTCCAGCACTGATTCTAGAATGTGAAGAACTGGCAAGTGCTTCACATCTCTTGGGTAATCTACTCCACTATTACTTATTCTCAAAAGATCTCTAAGGATCAGCCTGGTCCACATAATGCTACTCATTTCAAGAGAGCAATCTTTAGCCAACTTGAGTTGTATCTTGCCATATTTCCCAACAGAATCTCACATGGCTACCATACAAGAAAGACTCTGGGTTTCTGTGTAATAATCTGATCTCTGTGAGTCCACAAGCATGGATGTCACACTGCCTCAAAAAAAAAACAGAGGCCAACAGAGATGGTATTTCTATCTGATAACCTCTGTAATGAAACTGTATAATCCACTTTCCTTTCTTTTCTTGTATTTCTTAAACATCATTCTTGTTGTGCATTGAACTTGCTATATGCTTACATCAGAAGTAGGAGCAAGATGTCTTAGGAAGCTAAACGTGTTTCCTTTTTTAGTGTTCAGTAAAAATTAGAAGTACATTAAGGAAATGTAAATGAGAGCATCAGATCCTGCAGTGTACAGCATGCAGGGGGCTGAATTAGCACTGTGAGTGGAACACACTCATTGCTTAAGACACAAACTCGTCAGAACACAGCTCTGAAGAATGTACTGCATGAAGCAATCTCACCATTATGTGGGAATGGATCAGAGCCAGGACTACACAACTTGCCTGTCCAACATCAGAAACTTATCTACTTTACGCAAGTGACCTAATTATAGGGGGTGCTATAAGGTAGGTGACTGCAAACAGGGTGGCTGAGGGCACTGGGATTGTTCAGTAGAAGAGCAGGCTCGAGGAGATCTTATTGCTCTCTACAGCTCCCTGAAAGGAGCTTGCAGTGAGCTGGAGGCCAGCCTCTTCTCCCAGATAACAGCGATAGGATGAGAGGTGTGGCCTCCACTTGCAGCAGGGGAAGTTCAGGTTGGATACTGGGAGAAATTTATTCTCAGAAAGAGAATAAAGAGCATTGGCACAGGCTGCCCAGGGAGGTGTTCAGGGTCACTGTCCCTGAAGGTGCTCAAAAAATGGCGCTTGGGGACATGGTTTATTGAGCATGGTGGGGATGGGTTGATGGTTGGACTAGATTCTATGGTTCTATACAACCTATTCAAAAAGCAAACATAAATTCCTTATAATAGTTCTACTGTTGCCTTCGTTTGACTCTCCACAATCAGCTCTCAAACACAGAAGCATTTACACACAGTTACTCCACAGAACAACCTACAACAGCAAACCCCAAAGTGTTGCACTTTCCATGTGCCTATTGGAGAGGAAAGAAGGGAGAGGGAGGGAGAGAGGACAAGAAGGACACGGTTGAATGTAGCAGGGCTTCTTTGAAAAGGTAAGTTCATAAGAGCCTAGCACTGCTTTAAGGAAATCTGGCACTCTGCCTCATAGGAGGACTCTGGTGAACTAGCCTGTATAAAATTATGGAGGTTATTATGTTTGTAGCCTCCCTGCTGTGCGTTCTTCCACAGAAGTGCTCACACACGCTGTGCGTGGCCAAATAACATGAATTAAAAATGCTGCATGGCGACAAAGTTCGGTTTCAGTTGAAAATACCTCAACACTGGCTGGCTATTAACACCTCAGCATCTCCAGTGGACAGAACCCAGCTTCTTGCCAGGCTGCTGCTAACACAGTATGGCCAGAAAAACATGGCTAACTCCAAGGTACACCTGAAACCTGGCCAGAACCACCAGCCTCCTAAGGCTATGAGGAAACAACCCAGGCCTGCTCTAGGGAGGAACAAACCAGGGCTGCAAGTCCTCTAAACAGTCCCCGAAGCAGAGCACTAACCCTCATCTACCTCACATCTAAAGCACATCCACCAAGCCACGACAGCCATGAGCTCCTGGTCCATTTTGCAGGAGCCACCATCCTTAAGGATAATAAAACTCCACTAGACAACAAGCACAGAGGTACTGACGCCAGGTTAGGAAAGAACTGTTTTATGGGTAGCTGTATATTAGTTCTAGGACAGGTCTACCAGCAGCTAGTGCCCTAAATTATGTCCGGGAGACACATGAAGTGAGACAAGTGGAACGGACAATAAATGCCAACTGCTGCAGGCAGGTTTATGGGGCCAACAGTGGTTTAATGTTTGGGCACATGGCTCAGACATGCTAATTTTCTCCTCGTTCCTCTGCCCAAGATGACCAATTAGCTGCAACTACGGTTCAAATGTAAAATATCAGGTATCAAGTCCTTATGGAGCCCTGCTCGTGATCAGTTCTGCAGGTAAATACATTCACAAAAATGGCAAGTAACACTGAATAACGTGTAAATACAAGGAAATTGCAATCTGCTCACAGACATTCTGTCAAGTAAGTTAATTGCTCAGTTCTACTTTATTAGGAGACCTTTATGGTCGTGGGCAAGCCTGCCTCGATAAAATCCTTTGATCACTCTTAATACTAGAAGTCCTCTTTTGTGAGGCTAACTTAATACTGTTGTATTCATGCAGCCTAATCTGAGTAGGTGCTAAGTGTTTTGCCAGTAGAACTGCTGCAGAGCATGGAGGAGAGATCATTCTATTTATTCAATTTTATTCCATTCAATAGGGTAGATTTCTTTGTTTACATGATAAATTTCTTAGCTGTCATTTTTTCCTCTCTCAGTTTTATGTATTATACTGTGTTCTGTCATTTTGTTTTTCTATTTCTCTTTATCAAAATCGAAGTCGTTTCAAAAAAAGCTGATCTTAAATCTTTTCTGCTTCAAAATTAGCTGTTGCCTACACTATCACACATGCAGGTCAGAGTTTAAAGGCTGATCCTACACCCAGAGAATTCAATACCAAAAGTCCAGCTGAGACCAAACAGGAGAAAAAAAATAAAAAAAAATGCAGATCCGGGACTGCAATGTCTGCAGAGTGACTTTTCAAATTCATCCACTGACAAAAACAGTAAATGAAGTGGTATGCACACTAAATGAAAGTGAGCCTTGGCCCCCAGCACACTCCCCAGTGCCAGCGGCCATCAAAGGGTGGTCGGCCTCCAAGAGGAGTCGTGGGCTGGTGGAGCCCCTGAACGGCCCACGTGAGCAGTGCCATGATTTTGCCAGGTGACCCATCTTACTGGTCTCATCCCATCACTTCGATATGGTTGGAAAAATGCATTAGAAAAGAAAAAAAAAAGCAACAGAAGGAGCAAAACGGGGAGGGAAACGAAATGTTTCCTTCATCCAGAATGCTAACAAAAGCTGGTAATCAGGAAAAATTGGAGGGTCAGCCCTGCAGCTTCGCTCTAATTGTGCTCCTCTTCAGATAAGAATCTCTTATGGGTGTAAATTGCCTCGCACTGCCTGCATGTTTAATGTCCAACGGAGTTCGAGGAAGGGCTCACAGTGTTACTGGAAGAAAAGAACATGCAGAAGTTAATTTCTATCCACAGCATGAACTTACCGTGTGCCTTCCACGAATTAGGAAAGAAGCAGAAACTGGAGGAGTAATTACAAATCAGTGTGAATATTCAAAGCAGAATCAGGACAACTCAAAGCCTCCAAACAAGCAGGTTACATCTTTGTTTAAATAAATCCAAATCTGTTCTTTGTTATGCTCAGAAATACGATCAAATGAACCACAGCTGCCATACCCGGGTGGCGAGGAGGGGCAGCCTTTATCTAAACCTTCATACGAGCAATGTGGGCACTTTAAGTACACCTTTCTCAGGAGTCACAGTGACATTCCTTGCTTTTTTAAAATTTTATCTTACCAGATTTGCTATTTTCCCTTCCTTATACCAGCCCTAATCAATGCAGCAGGTCAGGTTGAAAGAATGGACAGCCCTAGAGCCACATACATTTAAACCACTTTGATGCAAATATTGATCCAAAGAGCATAGCCATGTGGAGGTGATGCTTTTTTTAATGGACAAGCTTCCCCCCTCCTTCTCTCCCAGGTTTGCACTTCGTGAGATAAAGCAGAACTGTCTGCCCAAGAGCAGGAATGAATACATGAATTAACAGATTCAAAGATAGACCAGCCTCAACGATAAATTCTGTTAAATCCAGAAAGCAAGATGCCATCTGCATGAAATGAGAGCGCGTTTCGTGGCCTTGCTTTCTTAAGCATTTCCATTTTTTCATTCACACTTTCTGGTGAAGGTACTTTGGCAGACGACATGCACAGTGGTGGCAGAGGAGAAATACCAGCAGGAATGGCGCTGCTGACACAAGAACCACCACGGCCCTGCGCTTAATTCCCATGTACACAAGGCTATCAAAGCACTTTATTAGAAAGCCACTGTCCACAGCTTATATTTAGAAACAGAGAGCGAGTCCAAGCAGCAATCCAAAGATGAGATCAAGGGAAGGAAGGAATTCTAAGGATCGCTTTGAAATTCAACACTAAAAAGATCTGACATTCTTCTATCTGTAGGCATTTTTAGGCTGGGCTGAAAATATAAGAAAACCTGTTTGTACAGAGAAAGCTTGCCTGGCCCCGTGCCAAGACAGGAAGTCTATCAAAGCTGGGTAGTGTTTGAAAGCAACAGAACACTAGAACCAAAAAAAAAAAAAAAGGAAAGGGGGAGGGAGCGGGGGGGAGAGAGGAACTAGAATGAAAAGAGTTCCTTCTACGTTGACTTTTGTTGTTGCTGTTTTTCAGATGGTTGCGT
Organism: Lagopus leucura; assembly: GCF_019238085.1. Taxonomy (NCBI): domain Eukaryota; kingdom Metazoa; phylum Chordata; class Aves; order Galliformes; family Phasianidae; genus Lagopus; species Lagopus leucura. The sequence continues at coordinate 101,174,416 of NW_024962252.1, forward strand.
GTGCTGTTTGCTGTACCACTCCCTGCTTTCTCTGCCCAAGCCAAACGCAGCCCTCAGCATGCAACTCGAGCATCTCCAGCCACAGCCAAACAGCGGGCAGCCATCGAGGCAGGGCTAGATGAGCTCCAGAGGTCCCTTCCAACCCCTGTGATTCCGTGATTCTGTGGTAGCTGGTCGCCATGGTGGGAGTCAGGTTGGACTGGATGTCCGTGCGGGCTGGTCAGAGCCATCAGTGCCTGCAGATAGCTCAGATGGGTCAGGGAAGGATTTGGACACATTTGTATGGGCACCAGCTCATGGCAGCACAAGGAGTGTTGTATTCCTTTGACCTTGGAAGACCAGAAGTGTTTCACAGATATCATTTCTTCTTTTAAATTCCTTATTTTTTTTCCACATTTTTTTTTTTTTTTAATTTCTGGCTGTAATGTATTCAGATACAAATGGTGCTGTCATCCTGAGCTACAAGTTAGAAAGTTATTACTTTTAATATGCCACTACCTTAGGCCTCTACTGTTATGTAAAAGAAAAATAACCTTGTGTGACAGTTTAACATTGATCGATGTGCCTGCCAAATGCAAAGAGATAAATAAGCAGGTGATGAATAAACAGCACTTCAAGTAAAGACATTACGCCGCATGCATAAAACGACGCCAGGCACCTAGGAGCCGTGGGTGGCCGAAGGTTAGCCATTTCATGCCCACTCAGTAAAGCAGACTTAATCGCTTCCAATATTTTCTGTTAAAAAGCACGCTTAATGAGCCAATTTCACAAGCCCAGAGAAACTGATTATTATCTCCGAGTTCCAACTGAGTTGGTTGTTTTCCAAGAGCCGGTTTTTTTTTTTTCTTTTTCTTTTTTTTTTTTTTTTTTTTCCTTGACGGGATGAAAACCTCCTCGGGAAGGGGAGGCGCGGGCGGCGGGCTCACCGCTAGATGGCAGCGTTGCTCCGCGCTCTCCCCGCCTCCTGCCCCGGCCGGGGGCTGTGGCCGCTGCCGGCCCGCGGCTGCTCGGAGCCTCCGCCGCCGCTGCTTCTGGGGAGTCAACCGGAGGCTGAGGGTCGGCCAGCGCGGCTTTGCAGAACGGCAGCGCTGGAAAGGCACGGAAAGCTGCGAAAAGAAACACCCCCGGACCGGAGAGAAAGACCGAGATCCCGGCGTGCAATTAACTCATCCATCAAAAAAAAAAAAAAAAAAGAAAGAAAAAAAGAAAGAAAAAAAAAAAGTCAAATCGAACTGTTGTTGGGTTCTAAATCAGAAGCCAGGCTTATTATTTTTTATGAATATTCATAGGAAACTTGCACTATTTCCGAACTAGGCCTTCAATTGCTAATCAGCTAACTAAATAAGCGGTGAAACTACTGCTACTCAGGAGAATCTGGTTTGTAAATGAAGCAGGCCCAAGCTGATAGAGTCGTTTTTAAAAGCGGAAGACATTTTTGGAAACCACAGAATCACAGAATTGGTTGGAAAAGACCTACAAGACCATCCGACCATCCACCTATCACCAATAGTTCTGACTAAACCATGTCCCTCAACACAAAATCCAAACGTTCCTTGAACACCTCCAGGGTCAGCGATTCCATCACTTCCCCAGGCAGCCCATTGCAGTGCTTGACCACTCTTTCAGAAAAGTAGCATTTCACTGGAAAGATGAGCACACCTGGGATGAACCAGTGGTTCTGAGAGCATCCCAGATGCACGTAAAGATTGCGGCCGACAGAGTTCAAATACTGTAACCTGTCTCACTCGGGGCTGCCTTCCCTCTGTCCTTGTTTGAGATCTCTCTGTACTGTAAGGTTGGCAGCTGTCCCCAGGCAATGGAGCATGCTGATGTCCCACGTCCCACCCTGCAGACTCAGCTGCATGGGCAAGGGCATGGATTGTGGGCTGGGAGTAGGTGGGACAGCCCTGGCCATGCGTGCAGCCCTCTGCACGGTGATATAGATATGTGTGTTGGGCAGCTCTTTTTGTCTCGTGGATAACCTGTGTTATAGACAGAAGTGGGAAACTCCACAATTGCATTGAACACATGCCCACTTAATGTGCTTTGATCGGGAAGGCAATGAACGTTTAGGAAATGGGAATGCAGTCAGGTACAAGTCACCATGACTTCTTGCTATTGGGAGCTCAAGGCTGAGGCTGAGGATGTTAGGGCAGCTTCTTCCACTCCTGCATAGCACAGAACTCAACTACTCAGCAGCTAGTCACACGTGAGGTTCATTGCGTACAGATATCTGTGTGCCCTCCTCATAGTGTGATAAGGGGAAGAGGAATCGCAAGCAGTAGGAATGCTTTAAGACATTACATTGAGGCAAGACATGGCTGCACACTTCCCCGGTGTAGAGAAGCACGTGCTCTGAGCACCATGGTCCCCAGGGAACAGGGACTTGTCCTCACTTTGCTCCAGGTAGGTGCTGGCTGGAAAGATGAGCACACCTGGGATGAACCAGTGGTACTGAGGGCATCCCAGATGCACGTAAAGATTGCAGCCGACAGAGTTCAGATAAGTCGAGATACTTCTGGCAGAACAACACGTGGCAGACGGACTCATTTGGGCTTCAATCCTAGTCACCTAGTACTAAAGTTCAGCTGGTCCATTGGAGTCAAGTGCCTAAATACTTTTGCAGAGCTGGGCCCTGGTAAGCAGGGCCATTCTGCCAAAGAAAACACATGCAGTGTTTGTCTGCTCTACAATAGCCCTAATTCAAGAGGACTCCCTTGTGTTTTGCCAATTTAAATCAGATTGTGATTGGTTTCTGACCCAACCAAGAGACAGATTTGATGAAATAAGACTGGTAAAGCTCACTTTAGGACAAAGGTTGATTTGATAATCATAATTACATTTCCACTATATCTATTTTCTTAAGTGTTAGTAGATTTATTAGACTTTTCCTGTGTAACCTATTGCTGATTTGCAGCTTCCTTGGTAATTTCTAGTAGGCAGTAGCAATTTCTTATATCTTCAGTAATGTCTTGAATGTACATTTTTTATATTAATGATCTCACCAGGAGAAAAAGTGTACGGTGAATGCATGATGGCCATATGGAAAAGACAATGAAGTTTAGTAATTAAAACTGAAAAGGGAAAGAACTATGCAGTAATTAGAACACTGATTAATCAGCTGATAATTTTATCTTGATTAATGCTGCTGATTTTCCTCTTCTTATTGACCTAGGAAAGGTAGGTTTAGACCAATTAAATATAAATTATTCCCTTTTTTCACATTCCAGGCAGATTCCAGTGTTCTAAGTCATACTATGTTTAAGATGTAGCGCTGAATTGCTCTTACTAATTTGGGCAGCTCAACAAAAGGTAAAATAAGGTTTACGTTCCAAACATGCTGACGCTTTTATCTAAGGCCGAATTGCACAGAACCGGTTGTTTCACTATTATCTAGGGAATATTAAAATTAGATTAAATTGCAGTGGAAAAAAAATAAAAGACTTTGCCTGTTTTAAAGCCATAAGTGTAGGAAAATGAAAAGGATTAATTCATTTTATTAGGCCCAAGATATGGATGCATAATGTAGCCCTGAAACTTAAAGAAAAGGTTCCAAATTAAGGCTCAGATTTACCTTCACATGCAAAACATTATTATTCAGGGGGGAGAAGTGTTGCAGTACCAATCTCACTCCCCTGACTGTTCCTTATACCATAAACAACAGCACCTACTCTTGCTTTCCCATACACAGGGGATTAAAGCTACTTATCTTAAGTCCTGCAACAATGGAAGGAATTGTATGTACAGCCTCATTCCATTGCATTCATATGTGAATCACGGCCTTTCAGGTGGAAGATGCCAACAGCTCCCAGTAGCTGAGCCCATCTTTTTTTCAACTGGAAGATGCAGACACCAATGTTGAAGATACTACCTTTCTCAAAGAAAAGTATTAAGAAGCTTGCATGCAAACCACAGGTATTTTAGTTCTGGAAATTCTGACAGAAACACTGCTTGCTAGACGTGTGCTTTGACTTGCCAGAGGAGGAAAACATTGCAATCCATGGCAAACCAAGTGCAGGCTGCTCCATCATGGACCACCTTCACTCTAAGTGAAATCTGCGATTTCACCCATACCAACCCATGTGGAAAGGTAAAGCCACAGAAAGAACACCTTTGCTGGATTTTCAGCACCCGTGTGACATCAGAAGTGCTGCTGTTAGCCAACATTTTAGAGAACAAGGGAATTCCCAGACCCGGAGTGAAGCATTTCAGCAGACAGAAGACTCCTTTTCCATTCACCATCCAAAACACTCATTTCAGTGCTGCCCCTAATGTACAACAAGAGCTGCTGGAATTAGATACCGTGAATCACTTATCCAGTCAATTAACACTTCCTTTGCTTTTCCCATGTTTTCACGAAGCAAACCTTTTCTGCTATTAGTTTGATGTGAATCTAATTCTGCAAGTCAGTTTTCAAGTGTTTGGCCACTCATAAAATTATGGGGAGTTGTTTTCTCTCTTGGATGGAATTACTCAGCAGGACATAATGAATGAAAAAATAACAATGAACAAGCAGTAGAAAATGTTTTGTTTGAATATAAATAACTTGTTAGCAAGCACATACAGGTGTGCATAAGAGAAATACATCTTCCTGGAGCAGAGGGAGCCAAACAAAGAATATGACGGAAACCAAAACAGAGCTGGAGAGTTTTCACATTATTAGATCAAGTCTGTTCATTACTGTCTCCTTTTGTATCAACAGAAAAAGCACTTCTGTGCTTTTTCAAGGGCAAGGGAATGAAATAAATGATCCTCTGGTCTGGATCAAATCAAGTGAGTGAAAATGGATGGAGGCAGACTCCACTGCTGCACAACTCCTCCAAACCCAAAGTAGACTGTGCAAAAAAGTGGTTACCGTTGTAATTGATTGCCTTATGCTAGCAATAATCCAAACCCCTCCACTTTGCAGCTTTTGGGGTATGTTACTAAGGTTCATTAGACCAAAAGATCGCCTTGTTTCGTCAGTCAGGCATACTGATAGATAAGTAATTCAAGATAAATTTTGTTCTGCAACTATCTGCGTTTTCTAAATGAGATGCCTTCCACTTTCCTTTGCAGAGAACCAAATTATACAGTCACATAACTAAGAAAAGAGGCACGGGTGGACATAGGCCTGGTGTTAATTCCCACAGTTAAACAAAGACGAGAAAAATACATACCCCTTTAACTTCCTTTCTCAGGTATCACTGTATATCCTAGCTACGCTTTGAGTGTTTTGCTCTGGTTATAAGCTCTTTGGGCGAGCGCAGTGTGCAGTGCCAAACACAGCCTGTGGAAAGAGACAAAAGCTAATGTTTTCAAAGGAAGGTGCCTACATCTCGTAAAGTTGCATTCCAGGTTTTACGTGTGTGGTGTCACCTCCTGGGCATCTGAAGCTCAGCGTTTTTAAATCAGGCCACTCCCTCTAAGTATGGATTTTTTTTCAGCTGAACTTCACGGTTTGAAACAGAGCAGAAGCATGTTTAAGTGGCTGAAAGCCTGTCTATCTGGGGGACACAGTGTTTGTTCAGCTACAGAATTTCCAAAACAAAAGGAAGTCGGGAATGAGAAAAACAGCTAATCTAAACCATTTTCAACTGCAGCCATACAACTGCTGCCCAATGGCATTTTTTCTTCTGACAAAACTATTAGGTCAGAAGATGCAAAATACGAATTTGATTGAAAGTAAGGCAGAGCACATGAGAAGAAAAACCCTCACCACTCCTCCCTGTATGTGTGCATACAATCATACAACAGAGTAGAAGAAACAATAAGCTAAATCCCTTACATTTGCTCGCTTGTTGGTAATCTTTCATATGTGACTGACAGCAGAATGCAATTACACGCAATTAAGTATAACTAGTACACTAATTATTAAGTACAACTATATGACAGTAATAACAGAAACCTAAAAAAAAAAAATCTATGAGGAAAATGAGAAAAAGTAGAATGAATAGACAGACTGTATGTCGTGTCTGAAAAAAAATGCATAGCATATACACAGTGAACTGTTAGTTTGTATGCCTATTCCAAAAAATATTTTCAGTAAGATGATGAAATATCATACAGTTTGAATATAGAATGAAATTTGTAAGAATGATTATCATCTTCATCTATAAGAAGTATATTCAGGATAACAAATCAAAAGAAAACCGAAGCAATCCTGTTTCAAATAGCTTTAGATTCTTCAAAACCTAGTTATATATAAATAGGCAGAGGGTTAAAAAACTATAGTGTACAAACATTAAGAAACAAGGGAGATATAAATAATCAGGATTTGTGTTGTTAATTTTACTAAGTTGTTGAAGACATGCCTGAAAGTTTCACACCTTTGCTTTAGAAAAATCAAGACAATTTATCTAAAGCTTATGCAGTGGTCTTGCTTTAGGTAATTTCATGATTGATTTACACCAGCAGCAAGCTCTAAGTTGAGAGAAACTACTCAAATGTTCCAGCACAACATCTTTCAACACTCGTTTTGCTGTGTTGAGGGCAAGAATGTGAAGACAAAGGTTTATGAGTATGAGACTGAAGTTGATGAAAGGCTTCACTGACACACAAGTTAACATGGCATTCCTTTTAAAATTCACAAGGTCTGTAGTAAAATAAAGGGATGCTAAATGTTGGATAGGATGGAAACTCATGAAGAAACTCATAGAAGAAATACCCCAAATGTTAACAAATAAAGATATTAAAGGTTTAGAATAAATGACAATAAATATTGTATCAGTAAGACTACACTAAAAGTTAAAAAAATCAGCTGATTTACCACGCCTGGAAGAGGAATAGAGCAGCAACCACTCCGAATTGTAATACAAAATCATCAAAACTCATCAAATCATATGGACGTGATGTTGATAATACTGAAAAAAACCTTCATTAACAGTAAAATGAAAGAATGCAGGTTACTCAAGATCAAGAAAACCATGATATGTTCCAGTGGTAATTAAGATGACAATGCACCATATGTATAACCAAAATTATGAGAGGAAGTTCCTGCAACAAGTCAGGGTGAAACACTGCACCAAAGCCATGTGAAAGCCAAGAACTGAGGCCCATAATGAGAGCTCTGTGTCTAGCCTTCCGGCTGAGCATTTCAGGGGTTCCTCCGGATATGGCACAAAGAGGAGTGCAGACTGCTTTGGGTTATCTGAGGAAACATTTCAAGGCGATCAGAAGTTTGTGTGATCAGCAAAGAAAACGCTGAAGTCAATTTCATGAGGTGCTTGGTAAACTAAATGTGGCAAGAACAACAGTCTGAACCAACCAAACATAACAAATATTCTAAAATAGAAGGAGAAGTGCCTAGAAGAAGCCATACAGTCCTAGCATTCGTCATCCAGAGTCATTCAGGGTTGATTATCGTACAGAAATTAAAAGTCAACTTTCAATTAAATGAAATTAATGAAATTAAATGCCAACTTTCACAGGGAGCCAAGTCACAAAGTTACTCAACTCCATGTGATGTACCACACTTTTTTAAAAATAATTTCATCGACTTGTGTAATTCCATACAAAACAACATTTAGTGTTAGCAGCTCAGATGATTGAAAAACAGATCTGAATGAAGAATTATCAGAATAGAGGAGTTGGGTCTAGGGAAATTAAAAGGTGATGATTTAATGAGAAGGAGATTCAACATTATAAATAAAATAATCTGTGATCTCAAAGAAGTTTAGCATCCTGGTATAGTTTAACTGAGGAATAGACTCACGTATCCTAAACCTGCGCCAAGAATTCAATCTGATAAACAAGAGATGGGTATGGTAAAGAAGCACACATGCTACTACAGTAGCTACCAAGTCTACTTTCCAACGTCTGAAAGACTATTAGAGCAGGTAACATCTCCAGAGAGGCTCCAAGACAATGGACAAACATAATTGCTAAAAGTTTCTCCAAGTCTGGGTGAGAATAAAAGAGAGGAGGTCCTGCAGACATTCCAGAACTACGAAACATCTCAGTAGAACACAGCGCTCCCAAATCACCATTAGCAATGAACAGAAGTTGTCCATCTGTGGTCCACCCATAGCAAATAAGTTACATTTGGAGAACCTCTGACTTCCAACCACTATTCAGTTTCATAGAATAAGACATTGCTTGGTAATAATAGAACATCATTTAGATAAATTAAAGCATATTCCCATGTTCCATTGAACAGCTCATGACTTCCTAGTCCTGTATCAAGTCTTGGTCAGTTTTTGACTTCAAAAATTGGGTTCCTAAATAATATTACAGAACATTTTTTTCTCCAGATGGAACAAACTATGCTTCACATTTCTCATGTACGTTAAGCATTTCTTTTTGAACAGAGTTTTGACAGTTCACAGCTTTCAACAAATGGCACCACGTACCATTTTCTCCTACTATCCAAACAGCTAAGTACTTCTCTCCCAACATCTTTGAAGGCTTTTCTACAGTCCCATCAGAACTGTTTTTCAAACTCTCAGTTCCTGGCTAAGAGAGTGCACTGTCAAATCTCCACAAAGCTCCAACTCTTTCCAGCAGTATTTTTTCCCCTTCCAGTCCCAGCAACTCACAGATTCGACACTCAGGCATACTTGGATGTCTTCTAAAAGCAGCCATGCCCTTGGTCAAAATTATTCTGTACTTTTCTGCAGCCCCAACAGCACTTTTCACAGCCAGGATTATTCTCCACATTGTTGTCTGCAGTCAAAGTCACTCAAAAATTCCTATGGTCCCAGCAGCACTAAAAATACATAACAGCCTCCTTACAATAATGGCTGTGAATCACAGCATTCCTCAGCTGACATAAGTAGTTAAAATAGTTTAAAAAAAAGTTAAAATAAAACTTTTTAAAAGTTCAAGTGAAAAATGAGAAAAGGTTGAAAAGGACTCCCCTACCGTCTAACAATATTAAAGTCTGCCTCAAATTTACAAACGTACTCAGCAACATCAAACACGCCGGCTTCAAACACACGCGGCAGCTTCAAACCTGGCAGCTTCAAATGCGGCAGCTTCAAACACACGCGGCAGCTTCAAACGCGGCAGCTTCAAACACTTTTGTGGCAGCCATCTTGCACACGCTCAAAAGAGCACAACCTTAGAAACCTTAGGCAGGCACCTTATCCACTAGGCTACACAGAGGCTTTGTTACAAAAAAGAATTATTGGAATTTGCAGACGTTAAATTAGCCCGTAGAGGGAGCTCACACCGTCCCATAAATGTACAATAATTGGAACATACTGTAATTTGAAACATTTATCTATTAAGCTCTCTGTAGAGAGGCTACAGAGGTCAAAACAGAGCATTCCTTACTTCACACCAACCTCTGTGTGCCCATAAAATTTCATTCAAATTAGACTCCATTGACCACGTATTTTGTAGCTTCAACAAACAGAGGAAGAGGTGTTTGGCCGCATTTTCTCCACAACAAGCATGACTTCTTGTAATCATCATTTGCACCTGATGTTGGAAGAAGAAAGTCTATGCCAGAAGGCGACAAGAACAAAGTTCCGTCGGTCGGATTGTCATGGCAATGCCCTCAATCTCCCCACACGTTCCTCCTGTTCAGGCGGCTTCACTAGTGCTCTTTTTATAACTTGACTAGAGCTCTCTGGTTTTTGCACTACATGCCGTGCCTTCAAAGAGTATTACAATACATTGCTTGATATTCAAAGGTTGACAATGGAAATTGTTAGCTACTGGACATTCTTTAATGAAGCTACAGGTAAACAAAGACCTAAATTCCTCTGGAAATGTAGATCAGAAAGACGACTCTGTAGAGGAAAACATCCTATAAACGTGAGGAAAAAATGACTTTCTTAATTCCGTACTGTGAAAGATGGATTGAAAGGCAAAACGTAGCCTTAGCTGGAAAGGTTCTGAACACTTACATTCATTTACATCATACAAATCGAAACAGCGGAGAGCTCTTTGCCTGTACAAGGGAGGTTGCCTACCCTGAGCCTGAATGCACAATAGAGCAAGATGGTGTGCAAGGAAGTAAGAAAAAATGTTAGCAAAGAGAGATTTTATCTGACTTAACATAATTTGGGACACTCTAAACATTGCACAGATTGATCAGAATTCAATTTTAAGTTGTATTTTCTATACCATAACAATGCTAGCAAACAATTCATTGTTGTGTTGGCTTTGGAAATGTGAGTGCCTACATCTTTTAGAGATTTGTTTCCTCTCATTTTGCACCAATAATTTTTGATGTTATTTTCATTTTCTTAGGGAAAATATGATTGTTCTGAGAGCCTCGTAATCAAATAATCAAGAACCATGAAGAAAAAGAACATTAGTCACACATGAGAGCAGGAACAGCCCTTTTGGTTAAAGCTTCCACTGCTATCCACATAAACCTTGGTAGACTATGCTGTTTCATGAGCATTCAATTAGATTTTATGCATTGTTTTTATCTCCATCAAAGCCAGAATCGACCTCACACACTCTGACTGAACCAAACTGAAACATCCACATACGCTTCCTCTCCAATCCCAGTTCTTCCTCCCCCCCAGTATTATATGGTATCAACATATAAATTTTATTTAGCATATAAGTTGTAGCATCTTCAACTTTAAAAACTGAAATTGAAGATCTAGTGTTATACTCTTTCACTCTTGGTAATCCTTGCTCACCCAGTGCTTTCATGGGCTCTCAAGAGCTCTGAACCAGAACTATATATTCTTCACAAGTAGTTAATCCAGCTGCGTGAAGTCAATTGAGCACGTACTTTATTGTTTTCCAGGAGCAAGGCTGAAGTGAGGAAGACTGAAGTCTGAGAGTTGCAAAGTACAAATTATTCTTAAAATATTTAATAAAGCTGTGGCAAAAATTCGGAGGGCTCTACTATTTTAAGTCAAGTCAGAATTTATCTTTGTATAAGTCTTTATCTTTGTGGGTATCCTTAGATATAGCAAATATATAGCTGTGTCTAGGACAGGATGACCATCTTTGAAACTGTTGAAAGTGCTTAAGCAAAGGAAATCTTAATCAAAATTTGGCTGCTAAGCTTGTCATTGAAGATGGAATATCCTGGAAATACGTAAACTAAATGTGTTTAATTGGTACAACTGGAGTAGTCAGCAGTAAGCAGTCGTAGATCCAGAGCCTGTGTTGGGATAGCAGTCAAGCGATGATCATTTGTACAAAAAGGGTCACGGAAAATCCCTGTGTGTGGTAGCTTTGTGGGAGACCTCCTAGCATCCAAATTTGCACATCTTTGCAATGAATCAGTATCTCATATCTGTGTATGAGACTGGCTCACTGTACAGTGGGTAACAAATTTGTCTTTCGGACAGTACTATCACAGCACTCTTGTTACTAGCAAGGTCTACAGCAGTAGAGAAAGCTCATCCGTTAATTCAACTCTGAAAACACCAGGTACTTCTCACAGGCATAGATATTTATCCACAGAGACGTAATTTCGAGTGCCTACAAATCTGGGCTGAAAATACTGAAATTCCTTCCAATGCAAACTAAAATGCATTTCTGTAATATAAAATTAGTATTTCCTGCTGTGTTTTCAGCATTTCTGTTTCCACCGTCTCTTTGACATCACGAGGTGCAGAACTAAGAAAAATAAGTTTTAAGAATGATCAAGTTTTACTTTATTTTTCTTGGAAAAGCTCTGATTAAGGATTAGCTCCAGCTTTAGTTGTAGCTCTAGGTGAGTATTTATTACACAGCTAGTTAATTCATTGTTACTGATTCAGTGCAGAGTCTCACTCACAGTTGCGAGTGAGATATAAGAAATATAATAAAAGTATAAAAGTTTTGGGACCTGATTCTCTCCTCCTCACAAAACTCACAAAAGGGGTTACACATTTGGTTTCTAGAAAACTCACATAAAGAACAAACACATCTTGGCTTTCTTGTTAATTTTTCCCCCTCTGAATTTATCTTGCTCAGAAATACAACCGTGTTCAATTTGTCCTGTGAAGTAGTTACACATTAAACTTCAGTTTAATGCTCTAAATGAAAAATATTTCCATCTTTATGTCTTCCAAGCTTCTATAGTAAGAAATAACATTATGTAAAATAGAAATTAATAGCTAATAAACTTCTCAGAGTCCAAAAGAAACCTGGAAAAGAGAGCCTGAAGATAAAGCTGAGTCAGTGCCTTTTGTTTAAAAACTCTGTTCTCCATCACTGCATCCATTACCTCCCATGATGCAGAGTGAATAGAAAACTAATGCCAATGGGGAAAAAGGGACCGGCTATGGTTACGGCTATAGTAAAGCAAAGAATAACGCGCCGGCATCTGCTGTCCTGTTTTGAGTCCTCCCAGATGTGGTTCTTGTGTACTCATGCAAGCCTTATAAATAGCTGATAGCTAAGCAGAGTGCACTCCGGGATGTGCATGAGAGTGACGCAGTGGTATGGCGTTATTTCCCCAGCACATTCCCCCAGCCTCCAGGAAATGTACTACTCAGGAATGCCTTTGCCATTCCAGAGCTGATGTCTGGGTTTTACAGCTTCCAACACTCTTTCTAATTGCTTTATGAACTTTTGTAAGCTTCCAGCATTCACGGAGTTATGTGTGAAAGACAGAGCATAGATGCTCTCTAAGAGACACTGGTCAAAATGAAGTAATTTGCTACTTACAGTAGACTAACTGGCTCCCCGTTTCTCTGTGATCTCCTCTTCCTGCTTGAAACAGGTTTTGAAGTGTACTTCATACGTATCACCAAGAAATCAGAGTAATTATTGAAGGGCATGTGTTTAGCATAAAATTACAAGAACTGATGGGAAGAAGATGGGCAGAATTGTGCCTTCCTGGCCATCAATCTGCAGAGCAGCAATCTGCACATTGCACAAGGTCTCTGACCCCTGTCAGGTATCTTGCTGGCCTGCACAAGATGGAGTGAACTTCTTAATAAGAGAAATTCTAAAATCATGCATAACTGTAGATGTGTGGCAATGCTTTTATTACACCAGCTACGTTTGTCTCCAAAGTCTCCCACAGGGAGCTGAGGAGTCAGGTAACAGCACTGGAGTTACAGCGGTTGCAAAGGATTGCTTGGGCTGTAGCACCTGAATGTGGTAAGATTCCTTTTCTGACACCTGTTTTTTCTTTCCCCCTCTCTCTTCTTTTCTTCCCTGTAATAGGTTAAATACAAAAACCCAGAGAAAATACCGACGTATCTTGTACACACAGTATGTGCTGCTTACGTTTAGGGACCATCTGTGAATGTATTTTATGCTGCACGCATTCCTCGTGTAATAACAATGATCTGAAGACTGAAATATGTTGTTTTTTCTTCTTAAAATTAAATAAAATTAAAAAAAAATCCATTGCAGTTGCAGTGCTAGAAGCTCGAAGGTCAGCTTATTCTAAGTAGGTGTCACTGATGGTGGCAAAGAGATATTTTAAGACAGCTTATTTGTGCACAGAATCCATGGGCCTTCCACCTCAACTGTTTACATGGATTCTTCAGGTAGTAGATAGCCACTCTAGCAAAAATGAAGAGTCACATTAGCATTACTGCCATACAGTAAGTGTTCCGTTTCTTCAAAAATAGGAACCAATTAGTTGTTTTTGCAGGGATAGTTTGTTTTTTTTTAATGTACGTGCCCTTGTAGTCTTTTCAAAAGCAAGTATTTATATACAAGCTTCATCTTTTTCACACACTCTTTTAGGACACACGCCAGAATAAATAAGAAAAACTTTCCTGTTAAATGTCCTTACTGTGTAGTAATGACGTTTCTGGAAAGCAGTTTAAACACTATTTTCAGTGCACGATTCCACTGTCCTGAAAGTGCAATCTCATTTCAGATGTTGTATGGAATTTGAAGCACTTTTGTCTACAAATTGTCTCTCCGTGTTTTTGTCTCTTACCTGGTGTTTTGACTCTACTTTCAAGCAATTTTTTCCATCTTTGCCTTTATTAGATGGCTGCAGTTGCTTTTTGTCCTTTCTTTTCCTCTGCAATGCAAAGCCTGCGTTCTGGAATGAAATGCTTGATACTGGCACCGTTGTTTTCCATGTCAGCTCGACCGTTTTTCCTTCTATTAGCTCAATTTGTAGCAGTCTGCACAAATAGAAAATGGGAAGCTGCCCACACCTTCCAGCTACTGACTGAATGCTGGCCCTTCCTCCCAGTTCCTCAACGTACTCAGTACTAAAGGGATTGCCTGCACTGTAAATGAATGCAAAGATGGCAAGCCAGTGAGCATAATTCCATTAGCACATATGCACATATTTTTCCTTGCATACAAGGAAATTTCCCATATTTTGATGGCCCCTCATGTCACTGCATGGCGATGGGGGAACAAAAAATAGGTTAAAAAAGCAAAAGAATTTGACACTGGTGCACCACACAGCTGGCTAACAGCACATCCCACTCACAACCATGTCTGTCTGCAAGTGGCAAGAGGACAGGAAGAGTGGACAGAGCACAAAATGCTTGGAGCAACTAAAGAGGACAGCAGCCTGCGGCCTTTACCCAAGGAGTAAATGTCCAGTGCCTCCATTTACAGTGTGCCTACAGTTGTAAGCATGCAAAACTAATCACTGTTCCTTATTCTAATCACTAACTGGACTACTTACACATCACTTTTTCCCATATGACAGTATCTGTTTTACTTCTTGACTAAATGGAGCATGCAGGTCAATCTACGTGCCATTTACAGTACGAGTAGATGTACCTGTAGATCTCTAATCACAGCTGCAGGCGGTGATCTTCTTCCAGAAAAAAAGTAGCAAAATCCAAATCATACTTCATTACCTCAACAAAAAATGCTTATGTTATGAGTGCATCTCTTTTATAGTTATATGTGCTCTGAAACTGATGCCTCCTGTTTTATGATGTTGGCTTGTGACATCAGAGATGGATGTTGGTGGTATGGCAGTAGAGAATGATCCTTCCCAGCAATATTGCATTACATTTTGTTGCTGTGTGACAGATGGCAGCAGAGGGGCAGCCTGACAGAATGGTGTCTGAGATGGAAGTGCATGTGAAGAAAAGGTGTGTCTCTGAATTCCTCCGTGTGAAAAAAATGGCATCCATTGATATTCATCAACATGTATGGAGACCAAGTAGTTGATGTGAGCACAGTGAGGTGATGGGTGATGTTTCAGCAGCTGTGACAGCAACAGTGGATCACCTTCACTGGTACAGCTGTTTATGAGTATGATATGAAGACTCTTGTTCATCACTGTAGAAAATTCACAGGTAATGGTGGGGACTATGTTGAAAAATAGTGCTTTTTAGCTGAGAATTTGCTATATCAAATCGCATTCTTCTGCTCTTTGTATCGGTTGTAGCTTCCGTGGAAATAAATAGGAGGCATTACTTTTAGAGCAACCTACATAGTCATGTTAGAGCAAATAATCTGGCCACTGCTAATGGAAAATTATGCTATTTATATTAAAAGCAGTGTAAATCATAGACAAAAACAAGAAACTGAACAATGTGATGCCAGTACAGCTCAGCTACCTCACAATAAATTTGTTCTTGGGATCCAAATATGAGATGTATGAGAAAGTAGGTTAAATGTAGAGAGTGTTTGTAACAGGATTATATGGAAGAGGAAGGCATGTCACATCTGAGATGGCCTAATAAGAGAAAAGCAGCCCAGAATATAAACGGCTTGTGCAATATAATGAAGATTTTCTGACAAAAATTAGATTGTCATTCTAGAACCAAAAGCTGAATTACTGAAAGCTAATGTCAAATAGGATTATGTAACATGCCTGGAGATGCTAGGTATGAAAGTCACAGACAGGATACCGTGATCACAGGAAGGAAAGGTCTATAAAGAAGCAAACAACTTCCTAACAACCACATTCAGCAAATCTTCTGGCACAAAGTTCAGGCAGGGAAAATTCAGGGCCAGAATCTCCTGTCACTTACTGCTCTTTCCCCTGGTAACAGCACCAGTGAAATCAATAGCGTTACATCAGGGGTAAGATTAATCTGTCTCCTAGTGCTTCATGAAGCTGGAAGGCAAAATTAATGGAAATCCCTAATATAATATCATTGACATGAATGCTATGGAGCCTGTCCTGCACACAGATCCGTCAGCTTTGGTCTGCTGCCATAATTAACTGTTTTCAGACTGAAGAGTTAGCTACTCAAGGCAGGGAAGTGGCTACACTAATCATATCAAGAAAATGTTAATTCTATTATTATTGTTGCAACAGTAACTAGATGTTTGTCTGTCTCCAGTATCAGTTCAGAGCATTTGTAACCATGGAAGCTGATTCCAAAAAGAGATATTCTGTTTTCTCACATTACACTTGATAGGATGAGTTCTGATTCAAGAGAGAATCAAATGTTTTTGGCAGCCTTGGGTTGCAATTGTTGTTAAAAAGCAGACAACTCACATGCTTTGCTTACCTGGCAACACCTTTTTAAAAATCAAATCAGGCCTTAAGGTTGGGTCTCACTGAACATCCTTATTAGAAGGGTGGGTGGCCTCCTTAAGACAATTACCGCTGATCGCCTCTTAATGGTGCTTTAGGGCTACTTGAACATTAAAAGAAAGGTCATACAAAGCCCCTGTGTGACATCTTTCAGGGCACCAAAACTGAAATGGAATCATAGATATTAACTCAGGCATATAAATTGTTCTTGTTGCTGCTCCTGAGCTGTGGAAAAAAATAGGTTTAACGTGTGTTTGAGGTTAGTGAGTGGGATCAGTTAATTGACTGATCAGTTGCGGGGATGAGGTGGGATCACAACATTATACTTTCCAAAATTACATCAGGTATGGCTTACAAAAAAAAAAAAAAAAGGCTCCTGAACCATTCCAGCTATTATTAAAAAATATTTTTTCTTGCAATACAGTTTCAAGGTTTTAAAATATTGTTTTTTTGTTTACTTTTCAATTTTCTAAAATAGGAATATGCAGATGTCACAGCATTTTTTCCCTTTCCTCTCAGCCTGCCTGCAGCCACTGGAGCCTTGGAGGGAGTCCATGCTTAGATGTTCAGAGTTCAGTACTGAGAGAAGTTCACCAGTTCCAAAGTAAAATGGGAAGGAATTATTTCCAGCATGCTTTATGTGATTTGGACAAATTTTAAGGTTTTAGCAAGGTTCTTAGGAGGGTGCTACCAATGGCTGGTGGACTCCAAACACAAGTTTTCAGTGATTCCAAGAGTATTTCCTTTCCTGCAGTTTCCTGCCTTGAATAATTACTGAGTGTATTGTTTTGCAAATGAGCCGTTTGCCCAACTTTCTTGCAGTTTGAACCGGGGTAAAAAAAGAGTAATTTTTCTTTAATAATGCATTAAATCATCTCTCATAATAAATGAAATCATTCTCTCATTACAGTGGCAGAGCAAGATTTAAAACCAGTGCTGACATGAGCAGCAACTCAGTGCCACCAAAGTGGTGACCATTACTACAGCCTTCCACCACCGAAGGTGTTTGTGTGCAATGGAGTCTGTACAAAGCAACAGAAACAGTGTTATCCTGAAGAAATTTAACAAATGTTATATTAACAAATATTTACCTTATAAGTGAAAAATCTGCGTTAGTGCAACAGGCAGCCAAAACACAAAATCCTCTTGGGCATTTATTTGTGTAGGAAAAGCCCAACTAAAATCCTCCTGCAGAGGATGGCATCATAAAATTGTTGCCATGTTCTATTCCACCTATAACACGGCTATTTAAAATCTATGTTCACTGAGCTAATAGATTCTCCTGAATCCAAAACTAAATCCTACAACACGCAACAGCAGTGCAGGCTTAGATTAATGCTTGAAAGAAACAAACTCATTGATGTATTAAACCTTCCAGGCATTAAGAATATGGCAGGTTGCTGAAAGCATCTATGAAAAGAATCTTTTTATTTTTCCACACCTGATCCAAGCAAGTAGGTCGGAAGGGACTGAAAGACTCTTCTACCTTAAATTTTGTCACGCACTGCATCCCTAATGGCAAATCTATCTTAAACATATGTCCTTTGCATTGGCTTTGCAAACAGCACCATCATGCACTCCACATCACTCTGAATGCGGGATTCACTTTACAACATGCCCTATATTGCTTCCTCATTTCCTTTCTCTAGATATACAAACAATAAGGAGCTTGATAAAGAATTAACTGCACTTTCCTGATTGAAAAACAATATAAAGGCCGAGATATTTCCTTCGCTGATGGGTGATAAAAATTGCTAAGTGTTATTTTGCAAGGATTTTGTGTTGTTTACCATGTGCTATTTTTCTTAATTTGTCCTATTATGGCTTTCTAAAAATAGCATGCTGAAAACCCAGTTCTGTTTGGTTTGGGGTTGTTTTTTTTTTTTGTTATTGTTTTTTGCAAAGCTACACACACATGTAAACACACGTAGAATTATTTGAAAACTGCTTTTGTCACACACACAGAATTATAGGCAATATCTTTCACTGGTTCACTCAACTCAAAATGATTTCATGTTTAAATGCTTAAATAATTTCTTCACTTCCCCCCTCCCTCCAAGTCTGCAAGCTTCCATCAGAAAACTGCCTACTGGCCACAGTTGCTCGTGGTACAATGTCATCCTAACAAATCTATTTTTCTTCCTATAATTTTACTGTAATTTGGAGTATTCAGCCTGAAATATGAGTTCTTATGGTAGCATACTTGTAACAGTTGAGATTCTGTGTTTTTCACACTCAAAACCACTACTTAGGTCATTAACTCATTCACATGAGTCTACTTCTACTTGTTTAATACGGTGCTGAATTTTGAGCTCAGCTTGGAGTTGGTGGGATACATTCAAGACAGAGTTCCATGACATCAGCTTACCACATTGGATTCAGCTCCTTCACACAACACTCAAAGTTGTTTTGGAGCCCTCCAAGTCACTCTGTCCCAGGTTGCTGTTGTTGGCCACCACAGGCCACGTGCCATGCTGTGTGCCATTCCCCACAGGCATTATGGCCCCAGTTGGGCAGTGTTTTGGCACTTGAGTCCTTCTCGCCAGCAAAGGATGGAGGACAAGAAGAAGCCAAGCAGTTGAAGAAGTTGCAAAAATTTGAAGGAGGAGTAAAAATCACACAAACCGTGCTTAAGAGTTTCTCTCACACTCCAGTGCTCGCAGAAATGGCAGCAAATTCTGATTTCATGTTAGGTCCACTCTGAAGCCAGGAGCATCAGAGGGCTCTCTGGCAGTGCCCTAAGGCTGTGTGAAGTCCAGCTCCACTGTCAAGTACTCTCTGAAGCAAAGGCATGGTGTCAGGGGCTGTGTTTGCACACAGGCAGTGCAGCAACAACCCCTGCAAGGCGCTGACACGCTGCCTGCAGCAAAGCCTTTCAGGTGGTGCTTTGTCCAGTACAGGCCAGCATCAAGACAGATCTTTACAGTGCTGTAAGCACAAGCCCTCTTGCTGTCTTGGACATTTATCGCTATTCTAATATGTTCTCCAATACATCTACGAAGATGCATGAGAGCTTAACTCACTTTTCATTTGTACTTTTTCTCTGGGTCTGGAAAGCTTTTAGGATAAGCGTTGAATTCTGTCTTAATACACCAGAGATTGACAGCAAAGGCTAATCACATCCATGGTATGTCTCAAGTTTAAACTGAAGAAATCCGTTACATTAGGAGACAGAATGGCAGAGAGGAATATGTCAGAATAATCAACAACAAATGGTCAGGGAAGGAAGTCATCTCCTCCAGTGGAGAAGATTTAGAAACAAGAAGTCTCTTCTCAAATAAGTAAACAAATAAATTACGTACATAGCAACATTTTGTGATATAATGTACCATCATGCAGTATCTCAGAGCTGCAAGGACAGAGCCAATGTCAGGTGCAGAAATATGTGACTGTATTTTAGGTTTAAGGATTTGCATCTGATGCTTCTTTTACTTCTATGAAACACCCCCATACTTCTAAGAAAGGTCACCCAGCTTTGTGTGGGGAATTCTCAATCAGGCAGCAGGTGTAAAAGGCCTACATATTTACATATGTTCTGGGTTTGAGAATGGGAGAAAATGGGCTGCCTTGGAGACCACAGGAAGAGACAGAAATAGAGGTGACAGTGTAAGTACCAGAGGCAGGATGACCAGCAATGTCATTAACGTGAGGTATTCTCCAGCTGAAAATCGATTATGCAGTCATTTCTCAGGAAGATCGCTTATGAATTCAATTCAGATAATTTTTCATGTCCTATAGGTGGAAGCCACGCTAATAGACGGAAATGAGGGTTCTCCCCAGTTGATGATGTGAATATTAAGGAGAATTAAAAATTCTTCCCTTCGGAAGAACTGACTGCAACACCTGCGATAGGCATCTCTGCAGAGCTGTGTTAGCTCTGAACTGAATGCCACACAGACTCTTTCAATCACGTGATGGACTGCCACAAAAGCCTCTGTGTCCAGACATCCCTTTTTTTCCTACAAGAACAAAACCTGGACTATGATGTACAACTTAGATTCCCTCAAAGTATTTTCCATTTGCTGGGCAATGGCTTCTGGCTCGCCTCTGCTTTTGTCTGTATGAAGGCTGACCCTGCTATGACCAAATCTGTAGCCTTAGAACCCATGGAAATAACTTAAGGCATCTGTACCTTCCATTTACTTCAGATGTTTCTTACTGTTGGAACTGCTATTCCTACAGGATTAATTATAAATAGTTATCTACTGATATCTACAGTAATACATTTTGCTTCCGAGCATGCACCAGTGAGTTTTATAATGGGTTGTGTATACGCTGCAAATGTTAAACAATATTTTTGTTGATAAATGACAGGCAACTTGTGTTTGCATTTCCTGTGAGATTTAATGATGCGATAGGATAGCTGGATGGAAACTGGGAATTAAGACTTAGTGCCAAAGCCATTCCCAGAAAGCAGGCACAATGCTTATTAACTAAAGTGAGGTTGAACCCATTTGCTCATATTTTGGTTATTGGGATCAAAATAATTTTGCTTTTACTATGACATATTGCTTGCAGTCCTTTTTTCTTTCTCCAGAGCACTGTTTTTCTCCCCAGGAGTAAAGGGTCCTTCTGACTTCCCAAGCTGTTCTGGAGCCCTCTGCAAACACCAGCTGTGGGAAGATGCTGCTCTGCCATGTGCCAACTAGCATTGAAACAACTGCTTCACTCTCACCAACTTTCTTACTGACCAACTCAACACCACATCTGCACATCCACAGAGATAATGTAATAGAATTATAGGATTGTCTTTAGACAGAAGGGACCTTCAAAGGTCATCTAGTCCAGCTCCCCAGTCTCCCCCTCTCCAGTGACCCACAAGCTGCCACACTTTGAATAGTGAAAGCAAATGAGTTGTTCACACTGGCAGGGAAGCTCAAGCAGAGCTACAGGTTCCCAAATATTTCCCATTCTAGGGCACTGATCTTGCCTCACACCCGTCACCCGGAAACACTCTGCTCTCATGATGTTTGTAATGCTTGTTTCTATAGTGCTTAAAAGCTTTAGGAAACACCGCCATGGGGGACATACCCACACAAGAGTTAGCCAAAAGGTAGAAGCCAAGTATGGCAGCAAGAGTAGAATTTTGTCATGAAAGCTTTGGCTTATTATTTGCAGAACATCAGTGCATAGATGGAAAGGAACTGAAAAATCTTTTGCATTTTATTAGCTGAACAGCTCTACTTTCCAAAACAAATGAAGGTATTCTCTCCTAAATGCCAAGAGCACTGAAGAAAAAGTTACTCTGTCTTCAAGCTACAGCATATTTCTAAATGACACCACGTATTCCTCAGCCTCTTCATTTTTCACTGTACCCTAGAATTCTATTTGGAAACGATGAGGTGCCCAGGCTTCCAGGCACGTGGAGGAAGATCCAAGATTCTTGTTGTTATTTTCCCTGTCTTCCTGTGAGCCTTGTCCATGGCACAATCTGCTGAATTCATTTTACAGTGATATTCTGGTGTTTCTTCTCTCACACAATTTTAATGTATTTTAAATGACAAATCTTAAATACGCATAGACCCGTTTTTCTGAACTATTTGAAGTCTTAGAGCTTTACATATTCTCTGAATCATTACAAGTACACCTGATAAATATTCTTATGTATATGAGAAGAAAATCCCTTAGTGATTATTTCCTTGCCATACAGTGGGAGGCAGGGACACAGAAAGTTACGAGTTAAAATAAGCTTCCTACAAGGAGAACTTTGTGGAGCACTGACCAGAAATTAAAATGATTCCTCGAAAAATGGGATCTGCACATCTGTGCTGCGTAACGATGGGAGTTTTCTGATTGCCACCAGAGGGAACAAAACTGAGCAAGAGAACTCGAATGCTCATGATGTTACCTAACGCACCTTGCAGCTCAGACTTGTTGCTGAACATGCTGTGAGCATATACAAACTTCTGTGTGCCCATCTGGACTAAACTCCATTAACAGCAAACATGTACGTTACGTTAATATTTAAGGCATCAGTGTAGCATCTGTAGACATTTACTAAAAAGAGAGATGTTCTTCTCGTGGACAGTTACAAATGAAGTCTGGAAATTATTTTAAACAATGAAAAATCATGAAAAATTATTTTAGCTTGTGATCCTACCACCCCAGCTCCCTGTCCCACACAGCCCAGTGCCCCACCACCAGCAGCCCAAGAGCGGTGTCTAATGCTGGGTTATCAGCTGAGTCATTTCTTGATGCAATGTGTAAATAGCCTGGGATCCAAACTTTAAATCACAAGAGTGAAACTGTGCACAGCACTCAAATTTCATGGTTAACTGCATGTAACTGAAGCAGCACTTTGGTGCTACCTGGAAAATAATGTATGTTTATGCTTAGAAAACAGATCCAAAAAATCCCACCACCTTTAACAGTACTTGTGCAGCACATCTGCTCTGAAGATGAAATTTACATTTGTGCAATAAAGCAGTGCAGCCTGCAGCTCTGCACAAAATAGAACTTAAATGGGATTTAACATTCTTCGCAACATCTCTACTTGGGACAAATCTCACCGCGTTCTCTTCAATGTCATTTATTTAGACTTAGCAAAAGAAAAAAAATATTTCTTTAGTCATAAGAAAGGGGCTGACTGCTGTTGAGAGAGGCTGTGCTATCCAGGTCTTCAACAAGAAAGTTTGTTTTTCAGGTTCCTTTCTCAGGACATTAATGCCCCTACTTAAAACTAATAAATATTGAAGTGAAGCTTTTAAGTAAACCAAAAGCAAGATTAAACACCACTAGAAGCGTGGTACTGAAAAAAAGAAAGAAAAAGCAAAAGATTATTTTAATCATCAGAAGCATGGTCTTGTGGATAAGGCCTTGGGACTGAGAGAATTTAGATTCACTCGCTGTACCGTCACAGACCTTAGCTGTGACCTCTGGCAAGTTGTTAAATTGCCTTGTCCACAATTTCCCCCTCTGAAACACGGACAGATGCAGCTCCATCTGTACTGAGGGATGTGTAGCCATGTGGGCACTGCCACTTCTTGCAACATGGCAGTGTAAGTCACTGTAGTGGGTACAACGGAGAAGGTGTAATGCCTACCACAGCTCACAGAGCTGGTGTAATTCTTCCTTGGGACTTCTGCAGTAAAATTGTCCCCTTGTGAAATGGAGTTCTTCATCTGCCTTTTCTCCAAACCTTTGTCCAGTTGCCAATTTATCGTTTCAGACCAGGAGCTTTTCCTCATCACATAGCAGCAAAGTGAGCCTTATCCACAGACTGCATCTCCAGGCCCCCCCACCACGTGCCATGTTAATACTCCTACCTTTGGTTAACCCATCTCTTGCCTTGAAATCCACTGAAATGGCTCAATAAATGGAAAGGACAACAGGAGGTCTTGGCACCCTGGTACTTAGAATCGACTCGTCTCCTCCTACCAGCTTCATGCTCCGTAAGATTAAAATCAGGGGGCTGTGGCTCCAAAGCTGCAGAAATCAGTTTCTTTCTCTCACTAATCAGCTGCTGCTGGAGGTAGGAGACAGTGGAGCACATCACACCTCGACTCTTAAGTGAGCTGCCACTTCCACAAAGGCGTCCAAGCCTGAATGACAGCATACAAGTAGGCAAATGATGACCTTGTGAATGGATCTCTTCCCAAACACAGAATAGCCTCGAAGTCTGTGTAAGAAAAGGTTACAGCTTCACTTATTTGTGCTTGCTTTGACCTGCAGACCTGTAAGAATGACTGCGCAGGGAAAATATGCAAGATAAATTGTTCCGTGTCTCAGTACAAGACACGCAACCACATAGGAGGAAAGAAAGAAGATACAATTCTGAATCTTTTATCTAGCTGAAGACTGACCTTCCTTAGCTTGAAACTGCCTGTAGGAGTCCCAGGACAGGTTGTTCTGACATTCTTTTAACATCGTTTCATCAGCACAGCCAAAACTAATCACAAGAATATTACCCGATGACAGGTGCATTTATTCTGTCAATTAAATCAGATGGTTAAATCGAAATGTGCCCCAAATCTCTCTTGTTTGCATTATCCATATTGGCATTTCTTGGCTGTGGTTCATTGCTGGCTGGAAGTCATCCAGCCCCTGCAGAGTCACTTTGCAATACTGTGCCAGCAAGTTTCCATGCTCTGCAGCAGTGGTTACAATGAGACCAGCATGGTCCTACAGGACTGACCTGAAATATCTCACTAAAGTAAAAAATTAAAAAAAAAAAAAAAAAGAAAGAAAAAAAAAAAAGAATAAAAATAAAAATAAAAAGATGCTGTCAATGAAGAAGACTGGAATCAATGTTTCTGAAATGGGGAAGGACATACCACTTCACAGCAAACCACCATTGGCGTGCACAGAATGAATAGACTCTATAAACACCGTTACCACAGGACTGTTATGTAAGGATAAAAAGTAACCTAACCTCATTTTGAGACATTTCTTTACAACATTGTAGGTGGAGGAAAAAGAAGGTGTTGCTTTGTTGCTTAAAATTCCTCAGAGAAAAGAAAAGACATAAAGGCATAATCATAATACACATCAACAAAACGAAATGAAGAACTATCTCCTATTACCTAATTATCCAAGAAGTCTCTAAGCAGAGGGTGACTACATGAAATATTCCATGAAAGCTGCAATGGAGCATCTAAAGATGAGGCCAGGTTTTTCATTTAGGTTTTGCAGTGTACATGCCAGCGTACTACAGCTGAGATTTCTCTTCTCTGCAGTAGAAGTGGCTTTGCAGTACCAAACAATTAGACTTTTTGTTTTTTCTCCTCTATTGTATTTGTGATGTTAATAATTTGCCATGTTAATAATTTGCTGAGTGCTCAACCCACCCACTTCTGAGGAGCCACACTCCCTGTTACTGTGAGAAATGCTCTCCAGCAGGTTGTTCAGTCCCAAGGCAAGCTTCTATCAGCTGAGGGACAGACAGGCAGTTCACAGTTTCACCTCCCTAGGAAACTCCCATCTACTTCTGATCTCTTTCCCAGCCTCCAGCCCCATCCGTTGCCTCCGCATCCTTCCCGCTTCACAGCGATCCCCCGCCGCCAGCTCTTCTGCAGAAGACACAGAACAATTCCGAGTGCAGTGCTTTACTTAAAGATGGATGAAACCCCGAACTATAGCCAGGATACACGGAATGATAAATGCGTGAAAGTAATGCTTTGTTATATATTTTCTTAAGTTTCGCTTCCTGGCCTGAAACGCTTCCCCTGCAGTCTGATTTAGCAAACATTCACACATTTGTTCATGGATAGAACTACCAGCAAGACAGGTCTCTGTGAGTTCTCACATTTAAATATATTTTACAATCAGGTTTTAGAAACTGTCTTGGACTGTCTTGCTGTCTTGAACTCGGAAGTAAAAGGCTTAATCCTACAATCAAGAGCATAGCATACAATCAAGAATAACACAGAATATAGTTCTATAAAACATCTGTGAAAAGTACAGGCATGTTTTTCCTTTTTTCAGTGTATGGCTCCTATCAGGCAGGAATGAGTTCTGGACAACACTAATGAGCATTTTTTCAAGGCACTACATTCCTAAGTCATTCACAAAGATTTAGTTGCTCATTTCCCACTGGATATAGAAGGAACTGTGTGGCAAAGTGCTTTTGTGCACTGTGAAACTGAAATAAACCAAAGAAATATTTACCTTTGAGTTCAGTGGCTCAGTGTTAAGCTTAGGAACTGTAAAGCAAGAAACTGATAATTTACTCCTCAAGTGCCCTATTTGTCCAGAAGACCATAAAGTCATGCCTTACTTCTGTGCACCTGCAACCACCCCTCCAGATTTGAGTGCCCATGTCAGATCAACAGGAGCTCTGGCATTCCAAAACCTTCTGCTGTGGTCATAAAATAAAAATGCAGAATTAATCATTTATGTCCATTTCCCATTTTTTGAAAAGCATCGTAACAAGGCTGTAGTTAGTGATATACAATTCACTATCTCAAAGTTAGTGCCTGAGTCATTTTCTGATCACTGATGTGGTCTCACATTCCTATGCAGGTGATAAGCTATGAAATGCCATAAATCTACTTACTGCTATTGAAAGATGTGGATTAATGAAAATGTGGTGCTGATTCTTTCAGTCTAAGTCATCAGTGTTAATTCCTGCATCCGTCCTAAGTCCAACAGGATGCCAGTACAAACATTTCCACATCAGTGTCAAACTCTGAGACTGGCTTTGAAGTATCAAGCACACATTGTTTTTAAACAAGAGAAAGACATGTACAGCAACAAGACTTTGCATTAAAGGCAAGTCGGCTTATCTTGTCAGTGCTGTTCCCACCATCTCTTCTTTCTACTCTAAACAGTTTAATTAGGTAGTATCAAAATCTCAAAGAAAGCCAGGTACACACGGATACTCTAAGTAAATTCTCTTTATTTCCCTAGCCACTTGAAAGAGAAGAATGCTTGCAACGTGTCATTTTTTAAACTCGCCTATCTACACTGAAAAGCTATTTCTGGCCTGCAAAGCAGCCCACTGGAGTTTCGTGCATAAAGAATGCACTCTTACAAATAATCAATCACAGTTTCTCTTAAAGACTGGCCAGACTTACGTTAAAAACAATGTTTAAAAGATACCTTTTCTTGCAGCTCCACAAAGTGTAAAAAAAAAAAAAAAAAGGAATGGGTCATTTCAGTCCTTAAAATCCAATTACTGTTACCCTTTTCACCCAGATTAATGTACTCCAGGGAGCTATCTCAATATAAGAGAATACTCAAGACTTCTCCCCAAAAAATTATATTTAAATTAGCTTTATTTTCATGTCACACTACTAGAATCCAAAAAACAATTGGAAAACCCTGTTTTTGTTTTGTTTTGTTTGCAAGACGTTAATTTTTTTCTGCTGAATAATTGGTATGCAATAGGACATTGCATGGAAGGCCATGCAGAGGGTGAAGTAAAAATATGTAAGAATAATCAAAGAACTAGTAAAGTGCAAGTTAGAGCATAAACACCTTTTGCTTTGCTTACATAGAGGAAACAAATACAATATCTAACACTGTAAGAATAGTCTATTAGGCATTATATAATTTAGGTGAGAGGAATACACGTCTATCTGTCACTTCACAGACTGCATTAAAAAAAAATACCGCATGTACGACTTTTCTTATTTTCTCCTGCATTCCACAAGCTTCTGATTTACCAATAAAGCTAATGCCCATTTAGTGGAATATGTTGGGAATCGACTGCACAGCAATATTAAGTAAGGCAACCATATGTTTCCTCCTCTTGCCATACTGTTTGCGACTGCCCCTGCCTCTTGGTGGATTAGATCCCTCATCAGCTTGCCTGGTGCTGATGGAATGCCTTTTGCAGGTGTTTTGTTGATCTAATGCAAAACACAGATTTCAAATAGCTGAGCTCCCTCGTGCCTACCCCGGCATTAGCTCCTTGTTCTCCCTTGCTGCGCAGCCTGCAGAGGTCTGCTCTAGGCTCTTATTTTACAAAATTATATTAAAAGTTATCGTACAAGTGAATGTGTGCACTCCAAATAGCTTAAAAAAAAAAAAAAAAAAAAAAAAAAGGATATTCAAATCCACTTTTTTTTTTTTTTTTTTTTTTTAAGACATTAGAAGCCAGGTGGTGACATTATCACATATGAAAGATTTTTTTTTCCAGCAAGCCTTCCCATCTTAAATGCTAACAGAGGAGTACCCAACAAAGTATCAATTCTATTTAAGCATAGCTGCATTCAAAGCCTCGTTTTAAGCTACCGTTCCATTTTCATGACATTTTTGTCCAATCTGAAGAGCAGCAATGAGGTGAAGTTTATGCAAAACAAAGTGCCGCGTCAGTAAAAAATTGGCACAAATGTAATCCACTGCCAGAAACGATGCTCTCCTGGGGAGGTTTTGTTTTTTCTCACAGTTCAGAAAGCACCCAACTCTGCAGTCCTTCTCTACACAGGTGGAAGAAGAGGTGCAGTGTCTCAAGGAAATAATCACCAAGAGGGAGGAAATAAAAACAACGCAAGTAGAGAAACTCTTAGCTTACATTTTTATGCTAGTGTGCTGGTAAGAGAAAGGCCTCATTTGGGAAGTCATAAAAAAAAAAGTGTTAGCAGATCTCCAAGTTAGAGCACAGAAGCTTTCTATGCAGATGGAGGATTTAGAAGAAGCAAAACGATAACCACATAGTCGGGAGACTAGAAAAGAGACCTTGATGTTTGATAGTTGTAATAACCTGCAGAGTGCTCTAATGGCTCAGGGATCAGGTGCAGAACTACAGCAATAACAAGAGCTGAATAATTATCTCAGCCATATCTGTATAACCACAGTCCCAGAGTATGAACTATATAAGGAGGCTTCTGCTGCCTCTCCAAGATTTCCTGAAATGTTAAATCACTGAACTGGGAGCACTTCCAGCATTAGTACTGCCCAGTTAGAAAGAAATAAAGCCCAGAATCCTCCAGTGGCAGTTCTAATGTCTTTGTTAATTATGAATTATGGGTAAACATGCAGACTCGCAGAGGTCACGGCTGTCAGCAACAATACTTTTCAAGAAGGATTTTTATGAGGGTCTTTTTTAATTTTGCCATAATGTCCTTCCTGTATACATAAAACGCGCCACGAATACAAAAAATAGCATTTGTTTTTCGGGAAGATGTAATTATTTCTTACTTGTTTCCTACCCTCGGCACAAGCGCGTACCCGCTGCCAGTACGACCCAGTTCATAACTACGAGCTCCTCTGTGAATAACAACAGCTGCGCAATTCCAAGGAGCGGGCAGGAGAAGTCATCAGGGCTGGGGTTGGGTTAATGATCAAACACTCTGTTAACAAGGAAGTGGTGGGGTTTGCAGTGAACGGCCAGTCAGGAGCCCATCAGCTGTGGTCACCTTTCACATACCATCGAGAAACAAAAGCTGCATACGGTATGCTTGATTAACCTCACTTAAATGGCAATGCTGATCTCAAATCTGTCCCCGGAGTGTATATAAACAGGATTAAAATTATATTACGTGTGGATCCTACCCAACAAAAGCAACTGGCGCAAAATCATTTTAATTAGGTGGTAGCGGCTGTAACTCGTTCAACTTTGGCATTCGTTCTTCTCTGTCCCATTGAAGAACTTTTGGGAACTCGATGCGAGTTGCAGAAGGAAAAAAAAGCAGATTTAGAAACAGCACTGAACAACGTGTTGCCATGCCTGTTGGTTAGTTTGCAAAACCACTGCACGGAACCGGGTGGCATTCAAAACAGCCATGGGAAGTTCTGCTTCACATGACTGTTCACGGCGCATAGGCCTACAGTTTTCAAAAAGGCAGACTCAAATTACGTATGCAATGCAGGTTTCAGATAAGTCCGATTCAGAAGATTTGTGTCCAGTTTAAGAAACATATCACTGCTAGCTGACTTGCTTGAAACCTCTCAAGGAGTCAAGGAACCACAAGACCCTCAATGATGCATTATTTCAGCCCAATTTTGAGCCCGTGAAAATGAAGTTATATTGGATGTCTTTTCAGGACTGCAGTTTTTAAGGAAATGCAAGGTATGTGACACAAACTTAGGAAAGCTCTTCAGGGCGTGCTTATGTGTACTTGTTCTTGGGTTCCAAAGAAGACAAATCTCAAATGCAGCCTTCCAGATCATGTAGGGGTGTTGTTTTGTTTTTCGTTGTTTTGTTTTGTTTTGTTTTGTTTTGTTTTGTTGTTTTTTTTTTTTTCCAAATAATGAGAAAAAAATGTGGAAAAACAGAAACAAGAATAAAATCCTGAAAAATAATTCAGGAGCAATAGCATTTCTCACAACACCGCTGACGGCCAACAGCACTGGTCCTCTAGGTTGTGGTGATCTTGAATGGATGAACAGAATTTGCCCCTGAGCCCTATCTGCAAATAGTTGTGTATTTAATGCTGACTCTCATCCTGCAGAAGAAATCTAACCTTGGCCCAAATGACTTGCATTAGAAAATTAAGGTCAACATTATTCTGCCTTTGTTATCACTGATATTTCCCCTTAAATAGAAAACCTTTCGCATTCACCTCTTTAACTCGAAGGAAATCTGGCGAAGAAAAGGAGGTGAAGCTGTCACACTTCCTTGCAAGCAACAACAATCGCAAAGAACAAAAAATAAAATAAAATTAAAAAATCAGAGGGGGTGAAATCCTTATCATTTTCCTTGGCACAAACTATAAAACCATGCAATCTACAGTATATTCCATAGGGGGCACATTGGCAACACGGGTATGTCAGAAGTAGAAAAACATATTTTCCATACCAAAGTATCACTAGCAGGTAAGAAGACTGACCATTATGTTACATAATAAAGATAAGTCATGTGTACTTGAATAGTTAACAGATGGACTAATTAGAGGCTGAATTATTTGTGGTATAACTGATAGCTGGTGAAATCAAGGTTACTGAGGGAAATGGACTTGACTTTGCAAAAATCAGAGGTTATTATTTGCAGGGCTAAGGCAAACGGCTTCTCAAAAGAAAGGGTTAACAAGCAATGAAAGAACAGAAGTGCATCTAATTAAAAGGCACACCAAGGCATGCAGAGAGACTACAAGGGTAAGCAAATGGCAGAGACCACATTTGTGTGCAGTACATGAAGAGGCGAGCGTGGAATAATATATAGATAACCAGGACGAAGGGCAGGGTGTCAGGCAGGTAAAATAAGCTTCCATATGAAGAAGGTGTACTGTTCTTGGCAAAAAGGGTCCACATGTATGCAAGATAAGCACATAACAGAGAAATGAAAGTCTGAAGAGTACAGAAGATATCTGTTTGAGGCGATCTATGAGCAGGAATTTTGTGCAGTGATTTGGTGTGAGACAAAAAAAAAAATAATATATATATATATATATAAGGATAAAAGCAAATGTTGAGAGACAGAAGTTAAATTGTTTTAAAGGAGATGGTGCTGATTAGCTCACACTACGACC
Organism: Lagopus leucura; assembly: GCF_019238085.1. NCBI lineage: Eukaryota > Metazoa > Chordata > Aves > Galliformes > Phasianidae > Lagopus > Lagopus leucura. The sequence continues at coordinate 101,205,583 of NW_024962252.1, forward strand.
TTTAGAAATCACCTCCTTCATCCCTCCCCCTGCATTGCCAGTATAGAAAAGCCCATAGGAAAGATAACATCGCTACATAGGCAGGCAATTTTTGTTAAACCCCAAAATGAATACAGAGCCTAAAGTACAAAGCACGAGAGGACTGAGAACAGTCCCCCACTAGCATACGTGTCATACATTTGTGTAGCCCTCATGTAGCTGAAACCATCACTGTCCATGCTCACATCACAGACAGTGCCAGGGACGTAAAGGAAGTGCCTATAATTGTTATAAGTGCTAACCATTTTGCAGCTATAGCTCTGGGTCAGCTCTCCTCAGCAGATGGTGGAAGCCACATAGGAAAGATTAGAAAAAAACGTTATTGTGTACAGCATTGCTCAGGCTTCCAAAATTAGCATGAAAATTCAAGATGCTAATCAAAGGAGATCTAAACCAGGAAGGACCTTCTTTTAGTGGGCATGCATGTGAGGGTGGCAGCAAGTAGCAGAAACAAAGCTAAAAGATGAGCAGTGTAAAATCAGTCATGCACTATTTCTGTAACAAAATTTGACAAGCCCAGATGAGAAGCACAAAATGACACAACCTTACAAAAAGCCTGAGAGAGTAACTCCAGATGACTGGGCAAAAGGAAACAAACAAACAAAAAAGCCACAGCACCTCTAAGTGTACATGTAAAGATATCTATGCATGTACATGTGTTGAGATGATGAAGATGGAAAGAATTCCTGCACAAAGCAGACCATGACATAATAGTCCACAGCAGGAGGGCAGAAACCTTAGGCATAATCCACGGTGCCCATTTGGGCACTGAGAAAGGCAAGAGAATTGCCTCAGGCCTTTCATTTGAGTCAGGCTGAGTGATGCTGCAGAAGGTCAAGGGGAAAGTCCAAACTCTGTTATGAAGGGCTGAGCTGCAGCCAAGTCTCCTCTGCAGGTATGAAATGCGCTGGTGTAAGTAATAAAATAATAAATAAGCCAAAGCCATTGGAATCATATCACAGTCCTCTGGTTTCAAATCTAAGATAGGTGTGTTTTTATTTCAGTCTAGTGAAAAAGGTCATCTCTTGTTAATGGACTCATTTCTAGAGTGTGGTCTGACACACCACCAACATTAACAGGGCCTTTTCATCGACCAAAGCGGGCTTTCAAACAGCATATCCTGCATTTCTAATTGCACTGCTGGGAGGCACCGTGACAGCAATGCAGTAACACTTTTTATATCACATTGGTTTGGAAAGGCATTCCTGATGGGTTAATATCTTCTAAATAGGCCATGTCTGCTCTTATTTCTGGGTTGCACAGAACATCTAGTCCACCAACAACAAGTTATTTAGGCTCTGACACTTCTCCGAGTCCTCAAATCAAAAAAATAAATTAGTAAAAACATTGTGCTGGAATTTGGTAATTCTGCTGACCCATAAAAAAGAAGTGGAACTGAAGTAATTGTAAAAAAAAAATATATGTATATAGAAGTACTTACGGAAGAAGAGTTATAAAAGTAACTCTAGACAAAGTGGTGAAGCATTCCCTCACATACACCTTTCTCACCCCAGAGCCCAGCAGAGACACAGCAGTTCACAGAGTGCACTGGCTAAATCCATCCGGCCTCATCAGCTGAACCTGTATCTTGGCAGAGCCCCTGATCTCAGGTACAGCCCCAGAGCTGCTCATCTGTCTCGTGGAACCAACTGTGCAAATAGTTAATTTTTTCAAGCTGACAACCAAATTACAGTAATAATAATTAAAAAAAAAAAAAAAACAAAACACCACAGTGCCAACGCAACAGTACTGGTGGCTTGGATCAA
>NW_024962252.1:101212387-101357905 GCF_019238085.1 Lagopus leucura
TCCCTTTCATTATACATGCATAAATGAATGCACACCACTGATATGCTGGTAATGAATAGCTTCGGAGAAATCACAAATATCACCCAGAAGTGCTTTCAAGAGAATGCAGAGAGCAGCATTAAGTCTGTTTTTGTAGCTTCCCTTGCTTCCCGTGCTTCAGTCGCTTCGTATTGCTGCCTCTGCTGAAGGCAGCCCAGCTCCAGCAGGGCACACATCGCCCTGGCTGCTCTGCCTGCACAAGGCTGAGCACAGTTTGCACCTCCTAATTACAACCAAACTAACTGTGGTTGGAGACTGGAGGGGAAACCAACCCATAGGAATGCTCCCATGCTCCCAAGAATCCTAAATGCTGCTGTACTTGGTCCTGGCTGGTTCCTTCCCTCTGCCCGTGAGACTGCTGCCTGCTGTCACCTGCTGTGCCATGCCATGAAAGGCAACTGCAGTCTACCTGTACTTTGCTGCTTCCGACCAGGGCAAAAGGCTGGCACCTGGCCCTGCACACAGGGAAGGCACTGCCCTTCCCTGCTGTCAGGCAGAACCACAGGGAAACTGACATCTCAGTTGTCAGGGATGTGGCCAGTCACGGTCTCTCAGTACATAAGCACAAGCTCCAGCACAATAAAATGTGGGAAATGGCTCTGGTAGGAGCTAGCACCTGGAGCAGCACCCAGCTGCCCCATCAGTGCTCCCCACAGCAGCAAGCTACAGCTGAGCAAGGAGCCACATCAAGCTCAGCAAATGATGCTGTACACACCTGTTCTTCTTCCAAACTGGACAGATGAAACATGCTTGCCTTGAATGAAGCAAGAGCCCTGAATATCAGAGCAGCACACAGATAGGCACGTGGCTCTTTAGGAGGTTTCTAGTCTCTCATTACAGGGGAGCTCAGTTTCCTAATAGCAACCAAGAGACGTTTTTGGGCCACACCACAGCATTTCCCTTAGTTTGCCTTTAGAAGCTGCTGTATCACCTCAGCGCAGTGTGGGAAAGCCCAGATCTGTGGCTTCGTAGGCCATCTGAGCATAAGGGAGCCCCATATAGAATCATAGAATGGCCTGGGTTGAAAAGGACCACAGTGCTCATCCAGTTCCAACCCCCTGCTGTGTGCAGGGTTGCCAACCAGCAGACCAGGCTGCCCAGAGCCACATCCAGCCTGGCCTTGAATGCCTGCAGGGATGGGCTGGGTTGTGAATCCAGCCATTCTCTCCAAAGCTTTATGGTCAGCATTTCACCTTTGATTTGCAGTCCTGGGGAGGAACTCAAATGACACGGGAGCCACAAGGAGGTGGAAAGATCCACCCTGCGTGTGAGAGAGATGCTCATTCACAGGATTAGCCCCTTTTCTGAAGAAGAAAGACCAGGACTTTTCTGGCCTCAGGTGGCAACAGTGTCAGCTCTGTCTGTGGCACTGATGCTACACAGCCGCTGCTGCTCTGAAAAGGGAGCTTTATTCTGTAGAACCAGAGCATCAGATCACTCCACAGTCTGATCTGAAGAAACTAGCTGGACTGAGAAAGCCCAATTTATATTGAAAATATTGATGAAATCCAGTGTTACGACCTGTTATGACTGATTTAAGACTTCTATTTTCTTTAACACTTTTCAATTATTTCTCCTTCGCACAAGTACTATTCATCAGCTTAGAAAAATCTCCCAGGCCAGCGTGCAGATTTTCAGCCTCAATCGCTACGATACACGAGTTCTAGATCCGAGAGGCCAAAAAACATCTATTTGACTAAAGAGCTATAAGGCGGCCATAAAAATTATGGATCACAGAAATAAGCAATTAGTGTTATCTTCAATTGCTTTATTGGCAGTATTCTCTCGTTAGAATAGAGGCAGCAGTAAAACAGATTGCAACATACTGTATAACAGCATATGGGATTTTACATTATAATGCTATTCTCTGCCAAGAAGTCATATTTTCATTTGAATGCATGGAACAGATTATCACAGGGTTTCCAGCATTAGAAGTGGATGACCCTCTCCTCCTCCCTTCTCCCAGCCTCTCGGCTATTAGGCAGCTTTTTAGGTTGGGACTCTGTCAAAATGAGCATGGTGTGCAGTAATGAGGGGGCTCTCGCTCCCGATCACTGACTGGTGCTCCGGGACCACAGCCCACGCAGGCTGGGCACATCAGGGAGCTCTGGAGGTGACAAAGGCAGCGATGCAGGCAGTGCTCAGCACACAACTGAGTTGCCAGTCTTCTCGCCCAGCTGGCTTTGGCTCCAGAGGAAGCTGCTGGCCCGCCCAGCTAATCACAGCTCGAGTGCCACAAAGGCAGCCGCCAGCAAGAGGGCTGGAAATGAAACAATAAGAATAACATGAGGGGGAAAAACAGACTCTTTACACTGTATGTAATGCTAGGGATATTTTCTATCCTTGTTTGTCTGTGGCTGTAGCATATTGGTGGAGCAGAGCCAGTGCTTGGGTGCAGAGAACCAGTTCTTTGCGTGAGGGCTCACACAGCCCTCAGCAATCAGCGTGCACACACAGAACTCCAGCACCTTTTGGAAGTTAGGGTGAGCGAACTAGATCATCCTGCAGCTGCTCTGTTCAGACACAGCTATGAGCTCCTCTTCCCAGTGCAACACAGAAAATGAAGGACTCCGAAGAAGAGGAGCTGCGCAGGAGTTGTACTCAGATTTGATTCAATAACTGCGTGTTTCCAAACACACTTCTTCGGGAATGCCTTCGTGTTGTGGAGGGAAGAGAGAAGGGAAAAGAAGGGTTAAGTGCTTAAACAAAATGCTCTGAGGGGAGGAAGCACTTGCCATCATAGGAATACAGGAACTAGGAAAGCCAGAAGCATAGGTAGTAATTTTCCAGAACAAAGAAATTGGATGGAATTAGGTTTTGCAAGTTACTATTTATTCAGCTCTAATGAAAGCCAAATAATTTGATAAAGTCTCAATTCCCATCTGTATCTCTGAATTTCTGCACATACCCAAGACCCAGTTACTATGGAATGGATTTCAGATGTCATGACTTTATTTTAATCCTGGAATTCAGAAGCTGAGCATCATTACCAGATCAGTACTCCTAAATGATTATGAACAAATTAATGCATGGAATTACAAAACTTTGCTCAATACACATTCACTTTTCTGAATACAACTTCCTTAAAAGGCACAAATGGGATGTTTTGTATTATTCTTGAAAATACAAGGAAAAGTGCCTTTCTCAGCAGTGGCTAAAGGTGTTTAAAAACAGGCTATCATCCTCTCAGTTCTTCCTGGGGACTGCAGTTAAATCTTTGTGTTATCTGGCACAAACAACAGGCTGAAATTTCTGCCTCAGAAAGAGTTTCTACATGTTTTTGTGTAGGTGTTTCTGGACAATTTGCTCTGCAAATTAGTGTGTACAATGCACACGTGAGGTGAAACAATCAGGGTGCAGAAAGATGGGAGGAGTTTCTAAACTGTTGACAGAGGAGGTTCATGTCCCTCTGTGCTCAGCATACTGTTGTGGGTCACTTTATCCAGAGGCTGTGAAGTAACTTGAGAAAACACAGTCTGTGGGGACTTCACAGAAGGAAAGAAATGCTGGGGTAACGCTAAAACGACTGCTTCCTCCTCACTGTAAAATGTTCAGCCCAGGCATCCAGCTTTGCATTTGGAAAACAAGGGCGGAATCTCAAATGAGTCCCAGAAGAGAGTGGTGGGGCTGGCTTACCCCTGTGGCATGGCACCACACCGATGGGACAACGCTCTGGTAAGGAACAGCTGGAGATCAGGACCTAATGCCTCCCTATTGCTATCGTTTCATTTATGTGTGGTTAATTAAGGCTCTTTGCCTTCACCATCCCTGGCAATAACACGGGGGAATTCTTTGTTATTCCCACTGGCAGCAGCTCCCAGCACTGCTTAGAAAAGCTGGCCTCTCGTTCAGGTGCTGAAATATGAGTGCCTCCATAAATCTAGCCCCATGCAAAGCTGCACTTTTATAACACTGAGATGGTTTGCCCGTTTTTCCTCCCTTCTTTGAAAAGCAAAGGGCTTCCTGCAAGAAGCTGTCCAATCTCCATGCTCAGTGACCCCAGCAGGGTCTGATGGCACCAAGCGTAACGGGGGATTGAGCCATTCGGGGAACGGATAAGACAGCAAATAATCTGGTGGCTGCTTATCGCTATGCAAAAGCTCTGAAGGTGGCACAAGCAACAAGCCCAGAATGCTTTGGAAAGCCAAGCTTGCTCGCACACAAAATCCATATAAAGCATCTGCTTTTTGAACAACTAAACTCTGTATAATAGCAACCTTTTCCCCCTTTCTCTGTATTTAGCAGCTGTTGCAGCCCAGCTCTTGAAAAAGAAGAGTACACATCACAAAGCGGTGTTGGAATCAAGCTGAGCTTTCTTGTCTGTGCTAGGTTCCAGGCTCAAGGGACCGCATGTTTTGAAAATGTCACTGTGCTATTTTTTCACCGAAGGTGGGCTTACCAAGTCAGGTGACAAAAGCTACAAAAGGCAGTAGAAAAGAAAAAATTCTTCTATCCTACTTCTGTGTCCTAGCCATTAGTGCTATTTAATTAAGCACTGTTGGAGGTAATGCAAAGATGAGTAGAGTTTTCTAAAAGAATAACACTTTGCAGTGCAACTGTCGGGTCCCTGGCATCCTGTTACACGAAGGCAAGATGAAGGGCAGCTCTCACAGAACAGCCAGCCGTCGCTTTTCTGAAAGGAAGCGCATGTTAGCCTCTCGTCTTTTAACCAACAATCCAGTGTAAAACATCCCACCCATCTCTGACCACATGTTTGGCAGGAGATAAGGGTTACAGTGCAAGGGCAAATTCAGGAAAACAAATGTATGGATGCATTTCATACAGCATCCAGTAACCAAAATGCTATTTTAGGACTGCAGTAGCTTGCTCCAGGAAGAGGGCTGATCTCACATTAACTTGTGCATGTACTCAGATTAAGGGCACTACGCTGAGAAAAGCTCATTTCTTCCCATCTCTCTTCTCCTTCCCATCTGCTCTTTCCACTAAAGGATGTCAGCTAACCAGAGGCTGCAGCACTAAGGGGACAGGGAATCTTCTTACCTGGAGTAGAAGAGGAGATAGAGAAAGTTGTTTCATTTTGGCTCGGCTCTGTAATGAATTTGTGGGTTGCAGAAATTGATCTGTCATAGTGCAACAGATTGCAGTTTGATCTGCCAACAAATGGCAAGCAACAGTGGGTAATGACTAATTGCAAGTGTCAAGGTTGGTTTTTTTTCTTGTTCTTTTTTTTTTTTTTTTTAGGGAAAGGTGGTCTTTTCTCAAGGGATGTAGGAGCTGTGATTAAATAATAAAAAAACAGGCAACAATAGAGAAAATTGCCTCCCTCCCCCCTCTTTTCTTTTTTGTATGAGCATCACTGATAATGAACCCCTATGGGCTGCTCCTAAAGGTCTCAGCCCTTCCTTGGGTCACACCCTCTTCAGGACTCAGAACTGCCCCACTCCTATCAGTTACAGCACCCAACGTTTCTGGCTAGATGACAGCTGTCTGCAAACTCCTGCAGTGCCATGAAGGGTGCTGGGACATACCCACAGACACACGGGCACAATCCAGACAAGGAACTTTGCCTAGTTGTTCATAGAGACGTATTTCCAGTTAAATCTGTCAGGAACCACAGACTACAGACTAACAAAATTTGCTTTCTACTTTGCACGTGGCTAAGGACTGTACTCCAACTCAGGGCAAAAGGCCTGTCGAGTCCGATTTCCAAGTCAAAGTGAGGAGAAAGCCCTGCTGCAGCTAGTAGCACAGCAAGGAATAGGGGAGAAGTGAGCAGCTCTGCAGGGTCACAGCATTTTCTGTCCTTTCCACAAAGGCACCAGGCACATGTTTAAGGTGAAATGCCTTCTTAGATGTCTATAATCAGGCCTGCAGGGATGAATAGGATGAACAACAAGAAGGAGGTCTGCCTGGCCATGCTCTTTACCCCAGGCTGACTGCATTTCAGGGCTCCTTTTGGAAAGACCCATCTACTCTTCCAGGTCTGTCTTTTCGGAGGAGCAGAATGAGAACTGAGGTGTGGCAGAGCCCTCCATGCTCTGGATCTCCTTCTTGACCAGGTAACTGGCAGTCTGTATTTCTGCTGTCCCACAGAAGTGCTGAGAAGGAAAGCAAAGGCAAAGCTTACACACAAGTGAGCCTTTTTCCATTTTCTTGCTATGAAATGGTTATAGCATTTTAACAATGCCGAATTCTGGCTTGCCTTTTTTTCAGGATGAACAGGGCATCCTGGAGCTTGGTCTCTTGGAGCCAACGTTCTCATTACCACTGTGCTTCACCGTGACCCATCAGTCTTCTGCTGACACCAGACCCCTCTCTGAGGGCTGCTGCAGTCTGTGCTGCCTCCCTTGTTTCAGTGGAACAGAAAGAGGAAGGAAAGCAGCTTTTTCTCCTCTCTGATTTTTTGTTTCTGATTAAGTCAGAAGCTCAGAATTATTCTCAACAAACACTGGATGTTAGGAAGTTTGCCCACCATACAATCTGTGAGCAAGTGTCTTTGTCCCATTTCTTCCCTCATCATCCTCTGAGGTCTATCCATGATATCTCTGTTTATAAAGACATGCAGGTTGTTTTTAAATATAAGGTTTTTAAATATAAAAGGGTAAGAACTGGGGAAAGACCAGGAAACAACTATGACTACTGGACTAAATATAAAAACCTAGAAGCAAGCAGGCAGGCAAAAAACGCCAGGGAAAATCATCAAAAGTAAAGCTTAGAAGGGAATTCTGGCACATGGAAGAAGAGGGGGAAGAAGAAAAAAAAAAGAAAAAAAAAAAGCAGATCTGAAATGAAACTGATAGAAGTGGAAAAAAGCACTGCTTTTTATTCATTGTCATCTTTTCCTACATCACTGGAAGTTTAGATTTCTCTGCAGCTCACTGGTCTTGTAGCCTGTGGCAGGGTCACTGCAGACCCTGAGAGTTACAGTGTGCGCAGACAGGAGGAGACAGAAGCAGAGTCAGCCCCAGAAAGGGCACATGGATGAGCAGCACAGTGTCACCTAAATGCCACACTTGTGTTCTTGAAAGGCAGTGCATTTCAGAGGGAAAACATACATCCACATCCTGATAGCTACAAGCTTGCTTAAACTGCTTGCATTTATTGTAAAACTGTCTCAGCTTTTCAACTTCTGTGCTGCAGACAACTTAAAATCCAGATTTTCAGCGCGAATCTCCAGCTTCACATTGTCACCTATATCTTTTACATTTAAACACTACATGACAGCACAGCCATTTGACAACAGCAAGATAGTGCAGTTAACACATACAGAGCACGGTGTTGACAGGGGTATTGTGATGAGCTAGCATTGGTCTAGACAAGAGCCAAACACGGGGACTGTGAACAATGGAACAACTCTTGCAAGCCACAGGCAAGAAGGAGACAGCTTTCAGGAAGAGGGAAAATTTCACTTTGGGGGTGGACCATGTAGGTCACCTAGGGTGAAATACGGACAGCATAAACATGCTGTATATCGCACACAGGGCTAGCAAGGCAACAGCTGATAGCTGAGCACTGCCAGCCCTCAGCACCGTGAGGAATTTCATTCCCTGCGAATATTTAGAAAAACAATCAGAAGATTCAGCGTTTGCAAGCACTCGTGCTAATGTGATATGACCTCTTGTTCAGGTAGGTAGAGCAAACATGACGAGGTCACTGAATATTTCAAATGCAGTTCTTCTTAGTGAGAAATATTTGTGAGGTTTTTTACTGTACATTGCTCAGACATCTTCAGCTTGAATTCACTTAACAGGAAAGTGTGCACGTTCCATTTCAGCAGAAGCTGAGTCAGTGTACTCAGATATCCTTAGAGAAAATTGTATTTTACAAATCAGAGATACATTGCTGACAACAAAGTCCTGCCAAACAAACTTGCAAGGAGCTGGGAGTACCCAAATAAGAAAGATTTTCAGCCTGTTCACTGTATTCTATTATTTTAATTCATCTAAGAAGAGATTTAAAAGAAGAAAAAAAGGAACCCCTAAGTTTAACTACAAGTCTCTATTCACAGCAAAGCAGCTCAGTGAACTTTTGTAATATTTATTAAAGAAAAGTAAGCGGAGAAAAGAGCACCAGTGACTAAACACAAAGCTAGCTCAGGTGCAGTATCTTCCAGGGTGTCTTGGACATCCCAAGTAACATTTTACTGTTCCTTAACATATTATTTGTATACTCAGCATTCTGATTGCTTCTATTTTACATGAAGTGAAATTGCCAGACATAGTGGAAAAGACACATAATAAAATGCATTAATAATGCGGGGATCATTTAATGATGACTCTTGTCTTATAATGTTCAGGCTCTTAAATGCTCAAGTTATACATTGATTCTTATTCTATAGTCACCATGAGACTAAAGGCAAATAAGAGCGGGGAAACACAAGAAGCAATTCTAACTCTGACAAGACTACAGGCAGAAAATGAGGAGCGGAGACTGGAAGGAAAGCCCAGAGCCTAAAGAGACACAAGAGGCCCTTCTTTGCGCAGAGGGTTCTGAGTTGATAAAACAGTTTGGCAGGGGGCAGTAATTTACAGATCGTCATGGCGTGTAACACAGATCCTCTCTCCGAGAGCAACCTGTGCTGAATGCAGCAAAGTGCAGCACAGTGCCTCTTTCTGTACCTCCCTGGGCAATGCCATGCTATGGGGAGAAATGCATCCCTCCACCCAGCTGCTGAGTCGTTGATCCCCGAGCAAGGAGTAACAACAGATCTTACTTCAACCCTAGTTAAGAAAGACAGTGCAAGCTAAAACACGACTGTTAGAAATCAAACTTCTAGTTTGTGTTTGGGCTTTATGAAAGCAAACTGTTTGGGCTTCCTTCGTCCTGCAGCACTGAGTTCCACACGTTTACAGCATGCGTTTACTGCACGAACCATGTGCTGGGCTGCGTTCCCTAGCTCTAATGAATCGCTCTTTGGCCCTTGTTGTTCTATTTCGAGTCCTCTCTTTTTCCATTGTTACAGAGAAACGTAATGAGAAGCACTAGACTGGCCTGATCTATGCCCTTCATTATTTTATATGCTTCTGCCACATTTCCTCCTGCTCTTCTTCTTTCCAAACTAAATAATAATCCTGCCCTTTTTAATGTAGCCTTGTATGAAAGGCTCTCAGATGGCTCCACACATTTTCTTTGCCCTTCTCTGGACCGTTCTATTTCTGTTATGTCTTTGAGATAAGGTGACCAAAAGGGAACATGATTTTCAAGGTAAGGACATGTCATTGATTTATATGACGGCATTAAAATATTTTCCTCTTTATGATTTATCCCCTGACCACCCTCACACCATATCCTCTGCCTTTCTGAGTGACAACTAGCGTTGTCCTCCAGAGCAGCCATCTTAATTGAGCTGACTTCATTGACTCTTGAGTTAGTGCTCATTCACAACACAAAATCATGCCCGAGAAGCTGCATTTCACTGTATGCAATTTCATTGCATTTGCCAGGTTACGCAGCCTGATTAGCCCTGGAATTCCTCAAGATGTGGTAAAACACTGATTAGCCACAATAATGTTCTGCAATCAGCTCCCACAGAAAGCAGAAAGGAAGTATCCATGCCATAGGAGAGGAGAGGAAGGTAAAAAAAACAAGGAAGAGCAATTCATTCTGATGTTTGGTTTCCCCTTTTTAGCAGGTGTCAAACCAGGACCTACCCTGAAGTTGCTAAGGTTCCTTATGCGGTCTGCAATATCTTCAAAAGGCTAACTATGTTGAATCCCTTTTCTACCCTACTTTATCAGCTCTTTGAAATAAAATTTAGAGTCACGCTGGCTGCAAGCATGAATCAACAGAGTTTCTGATGATCCTGGAAATGCCATCAAGCTTTACAACCCCAAAACTGTGCTTATTTATGCCCGTGACATACATCCATGTGCTGAGTGTCCCAATCTCTTTCTGACAGCAGCTGGACTAAATTCATCTGGACGTTTAAGCCCACGCTTAGTTTTAAGTTAACAGAACATGCAAATTTACTCAATAATTTCTCCTGGGCTCAAGGCTATGATTTAGGGAAACATTTAAGTATGCACATTTACTTAATTAAGCACGTGTGGTAAATATGACTTCATATGCTTAAGCACCTCACAGGACTGAGTGAAGAACACCAGTGCAGACAATGGATTAGAGTGGGGCAGAAAAGGAGAGGTCTAAAATTCTATCTTTAATTAACATTTTCAAATAAGCAGTCCCTAAGCATTAGCATTTAGATCAGCAATTCTTCTTGTTTACATCATCAGAAACACCAAGACATCACTGGGTCTTTGCCGTTCCTTGTTGTTCCTTGCAAGTAGCAACTGCAGAAGCAACTAGGAGAGAGGTTAACGTTACTATATTTTTTTCCTCTTTTAAAAATCTGTTGATAAATGAGTTACTGAGAGACACTGAATCAGAGCCCAGAAATTCTGAAATTTAAGGAAATGCGAGATGTGAAGCATGCACAGAAAAAAACATATGCTTCCCCAATGTCCTCAAATCTGCTTCAGTCCTAATCTTGGAAGGACCATCTCTAAGGGTAAGAGAGTAGATGAAGCCTCAAATCCCTCTGTCAAGCAGGGAAGCACAAGAGCCCACAGAGGCAGGAATTTTACTGCTACACAAATTGAGAGCTGAACCAAGAACTCTGACATATTTCACAGCGGCCACTGGAAAGGAATTATTCTTTTGCTCACTGAATTACAACTAGGGATACGCAAATTCCCTTAAACAAACAAAACAAAGACCGAGCCAAACATTTATCCAAAATCAAAGCAGATATATAACAGAGCTTATTGTAGCTTTGAAAATGGTCACATACTGTCGTTACGATTTTTCAACATTGTATGTTCTTGTGCTTCCTGGATTTGGATAAAAGCACCTGAAATGTCAAGATACCAACTGTTCTCGCAGTGCTTTCAATCTGTTTTATAGATTCAAGTGACGCAGGTATTGAAGGTGTGGTTAAGTTTGCCCAGTGCACACAACCTGTGACTGACCTTAAAAAAGGCAATTAAAAATGTTATCATTTCCACCCTTGCAGTGCACCACTCAGAGAGACAGCCGTGTGAAAAGCTGAAGTAATACAGAGCGAAAACAGAGCAGAAAATTTAGGATCTTCAGCAGTAGACAGTAAACCTTACTTCAACATCAGATGGATACAAAGCATTTAACTTAGGGGCACTATCGTAACACCAGGGACAACAGGGATTTTTTTCTTTTTTTTTCTTTTGAATTTAATGTTAACCAGTACACTGCAAATGTAACTATTACATTATTTCCTTGACCTGTCAAGAAGAACGAGGAAAAAGAAATGTGAATTCTTAATTGTAGGATAGAAGAAGAAGGAAAAAAAAAATACTGAGCTCCAAAAAGTGAAAAGATTCTTTTGAATGTAACAGGTATGCACTTCAGGCTACACTGGAGTACAGAGATCCTGACCAAGAGTGGCTGTTTCAATCCAGGCGTCTTTATTAAGCAAAGATTGACATATATGCCCAACATGAAGGAGCTCTGTGATTGGTAACAAATGTCTGCCAAGGCTATGATGACAACAAAGCAGTAGACATATGTAGCTTTCAGTAAATGGGATTTGAACGCAGGTCTTTAGAGATGAATGGCTAGCAGGCTGACTTGCTTGCTAGCTTCACCTCACTGTCACCTAACTTAGAACAATTCCTTAGAGGAAAACACATTGTAGCACGATGTCTGTAGCAAAAAGAATTATGCCCAGTAAAACTTCCATGCACTGCATAGTCCCTGTCTTACTCACAGACCCCAAACTAGTCGGTCCGGCACTATGTACCGAACTGCTCCTGCTGATTTCATTTAGGCAAAATCTTTTGAAACAGCCATTTCAAAATGATTCTGAGAGAATGTATGATATTTAAATGCAAAAAGTGACATTCTTACTCTATTTTGGTGGCCTTAGGTCAGATGTTATATAATGCAGACATATTAAGCTGTGGGAATTCAAACACGAAGGTAATGTCTGGAAGAGATAATTCACACTTCCTTATTTAACTCACTTGCCCAGTATTAGTTGATGATGCAGAGGAGACAGAAGAACGCAATCATCCTGACACAAGCTCTAGGGAAGCGTGCAACCAGCACCAGGCCCAAGGCAGCTGAGCAACAGAAGTCTGGGTCTGTGCTACCTGCGTTGATGGTGTGACATCCCAACAAGCCTCCCTTGTGCTGCTGACAAGCAGTGAACTCAGACACAAGTGGCTGCAGAGAAATGGGGAGTTCTGGCAGATCTCCTAGTTTGACCAGCCAGGAGAGATGGACTGTCCATCATGGGGAAGCTGACAGACATGCCAAAGATCTTCCCACTGTGTTTTATATTTGGTATATGCTTAAGGGCCTGTTGAACGTGAGGTGGTGCGTAAAGTGGATCAAAAGTTATTTTAAACAAGTGCTTCAGGATTAGTATTAGGGGGGAAAAAAAACACACCAACACACAAAACAGCAGCAATTATAGCAGCCCTAACCAATTAGCCATGTTGTTTCTTTGTACAGCTGATGATGCCTTCTCATGCAAGGAACGATCTGTCCCCGTCACTCTTCTTCAGATGCTATTTTCCAATGTTTCTAGCCCTCAGCTCATCAGAACCATTGCGACCTGGTATCCTGCAGGTAAAGGCTTGGCTTTCTGCTGATTTATTACAAAAAAATCTTATATTTTACTGCTCAAATGTTCTCTCCAGAGCACAGTCACATGACCGGTATAATGACAATCTGTCTCTCTGCTAACATTTCTCTACTTTGGTTATTTGTTTGATAAAGTGAGGAGCTTCCCTTTTGTTGCCCTTCATCAGAGCTTAATGTCTTTACTTTGGGATCAATATACTTTATGAATAATTTTATTTCCTTCTATTTTTATGGTCTTTTCTCCTCATTATCATACTGAGTTTATTAGCTGGTGCTGTCAGTATCTTTACCCTGTCATATGTTCCTGAGGTACAGTAAATATCACTTGTGTTGTAATTAATATGCACACCCTCTGCAGTAATTAAAGCACAGACCCCTTCAACCAGCTGAGCTTCCTACACTAATTCCACCTTATCTTCATAATGAACTTATTGTAATCTGAAACTACTGCTGAATATTGTTCGGTAAGGATAGAAGAATGAAATCTAACGAGATGCAATAATATTTGCGAACATGTTAATATGAAAAAAATGAATTTAATTAGCCATAAATCTAATTAAATTTCCCGTACAATCAAAATTCCCCCCCATTTATCCCACAAAAATACTGATGGTGCAACACTGGTGCCCCTGCAGAGACCGACACAGAGGTGGAGAGCAGACACCTCGTCCTCAGCCCATGGCATCCACACTACTGAAGGGTGGTGGAGGGTGTTCTGCCCACGGGTAATTACAGGAAGGGCTCAGAGTGTGCTCAGGGATGTGTTTTGCAAGCAAGAACAGGAAGGTGAAGATGGAGAGGCAACTTCAGCCCCCTACAATGGAATAATTTAGTAAATGTTCCCAAGAGGGGATGGGGAAGGGATATTGAGTAGATAGGTGTGATAGTATAGCACGTTATGATTAGAGAGAGACTGGATTCAAGAAGTTCAGCTCTTATTTGCTGAAAACATTTCCATATGGAAGACTAGCGCCTAAGGTGCAGACTCACACAATAGGAAGAAAACTGGCAGGCTACACAGACTGAAAATTGGCTGAAGGGCAAGAAATAAACAGTGGAAGTAAATGGGATTATTTCAAGGTGGAAAGAGGTTACCAGTAGGGTATAGCCCAGCTTTCTAATTATTCACAGTAATGACTTGGATGGTAGTGTAGAAAGGAACATTTCCAAGATTCTAGTAACTGGGAAGCACAGAGGTAATAAATACCAAAGTGATCCAATTGCCATTTTGTTAACAGTTAATCTGAGAACTGGAGAAGTTGCATAGGAAAGTGTTTGCAGGTATCATAAGGCAGGATTGAGACATCCAGTGGCACAAAAATTGAATGACCTTCCCTTGTAAATGGTCATTCTAGAAGAGGCTTAAGCAACAGCCGTTGAGCAGCTCCTTGTGTTTTATTGATTGATGTCAATCTGTCCAGTTCCAGAGCGTTAACTTCACTTTAAAAAGTGCCCTTTTCTGTCATTCTTTTCCTGTAACCCCTTAAGCATGCCTCATTGCCTTCACCAAAAAAAATTATGTGGTCAGATATTGATTTGTGACTTGCTGGTTGACATCTGAATAATAAGAAAACGAACTGGTTTAAAGACATATCTGGATAAATAAGGAAGGAAAAACACAGAAAAACCCACATCTAAATTTCTGCTAAATTGGACTGACACGATCTAGTGATTAAGGAGAGCAGTATGATTATTCTCTGACATGAAGCTATGGAGAACTGTCCTAAAAGGACAAGATAGTTCCCAAATTCCCCAGAACAGGGGAGAAAGTCCTGTTCCGTAAGACACTGTCGAGAAACCCTTGGTTCTGAAGAAAAAATGACATCATCTTTGTTATTTTTTCCTACTCACGAAATAATTCATATATAGATGATTTCACTGACCTTTCAGAACCTGTGAGGTACACTCAGGCAAGTAAAAAAGAAGGAAAGAAATGCAACAGTGCTTCATTTGTTCAACATTCACGAGGTAACCACCACTACTCAAAACATACCGCCACGAAGAACAAAAACTACCTTGATCAAGAAAACAGCGTTCTGTGCCCAAATACAGACATTTCTCCCAAATCTGCTTACCCAATAAACTGAGCATTGCAAACACCCACTTCAAGCCCCTCTCACTGCCTTCTTTCCACACCTCTTTTCTGAGGGAAGCAGCAAAGACTGACTCTGCATGTTTGTTGAAGTTTGTGGACTAAGCAGCAAGCAAACCAGAGCATTTTTAATTTTTCCCTCCAATTCTACTCAGAACTGGTAGCCCAGCTTTAACCTTTCACTAATATGAAGCATTTCAGTTATTACTACTCAAAGCCTTCAGAATTTTAAAGTCGGCAGTTCAAAAGAGTGCCAAGATTTTAAGCTACAGTGTATCATATTCTGAGAGGGAAAGAGCTGGAGAGGAGAAAGATGTAGCAGGGGCAAGAAAAGAGAATGTGCAACATTAGGAGTGATAAGAGAGCAGAAAAAAAGATAGAAGGGCAGAAAATATGACAGTGGGTTTTTTTTTCTGTGTCTCCTTCATGAACCCTGCCATCCTTATCTTACTTTTTACATTTCTACATGCTTCCTTTTTTCCTCTGGCTGCCTCTTTATTTCTAGACATGATCACAGTATTCTTCAGTTTAGAAGAGTAGGCTCTTACCCTCTTAAACTGTATGCCTGGGGACACCTTCCAGGGGTCTGTGTCCCATAGACTTGAATGGAGGCAGGCTTGTGCTTTTCAGTCTTCAACAGAAATGCTTCCTGCTCTCCCTGCTGCAGATGAGCTGCTCTTCTGCTTCAGCAAAGGCACATTCATGGGAACTTATTAGTACATTGCTCTTCTGCTGCAGCAGGCAGTAGTAAAAGAGACCTGTTACCACAGGTAAAGATTCCTGGCTCCAAAGGTTTTAAGCGCCAAGGAGCAGCAGCAGTGGGCTGCTCCTCCTAGGAGATGAGCCAGGAGCTGAGGGAGAGGAAAGCAGGAAAGAGAGAGACTGGCCAAGAGTGAGCACTATCTCACAGTACTCAGGAAAGATTCCATGACAGCAGCCAGCACCAGCCAAGTGAATCACAGAATCACAGAATCGCAAGGTTGGAAACGACCTGCAAGATCATCGAGTCCAACCGTCCTCCCATTACCGTTGCTACCACAAGCACCAAGCCGTATCTCACAGCTCCTCATCCAGACTCCTCTTGAACACTGCCAGGGATGGCGACTCCACCACCTCCCTGTGCAGCCATTCCATGCCTGACCACTCTGTGAGAGAAAAAGTTCTTCCTTATGTCCAACCCAAACCTCCTCTGGTACAGCTTGTGGCCATTCCCTCGGGTCCTGTTTGTTGTGTGGGAGAAGAGGCCAAACTCCTCCTCATCACAGCCTCCCTTCAGGAAGTTGTACAGTGCAGTGAGGTCTCCCCTGAGCCTCCTCTTCTCCACACTGAACAATCCCAGCTCCCTCAACCGCTCCTCATAAGACTTGTGCTCCAGACCCCTCACCAGTTTCGCTGCCCTTCTCTGCACACGTTCCAGGGCCTCAATGTCTTTCCTGTAGTGAGAGTCCCAAAACTGAGCACAGTACTCGAGGTGCGGCCTCACCAGTGCTGAGTACAGGGGGTTCCAGCCAATGTCATACTGGAGCCAGCACTGAGCACAGACAGCTATATTTTGACAAGGTTCCTGACACTAAAAGAAAGCATTAGCTTAATTAGAAAGATTGCTAAACTTTAACAATATCTTTAAATAATCTAGTGGAATTTTTTGCCTTCCATTCAAATACCTCTTATAATCCAGTCACAGGTCAGTCCTGGCAGTAGCAAACAGCAGAACACCTGGGCTTGTGGTCCTTTTGCCCTCCAGTTTATTCACCTTTTTTCTCCCCTTGTAATTCAGTATGCGCTGTTTTTTTTTTGAGTTATCTTTCAAGCTATGATCAGCATTTTTAAGCAAAGAATTCTATATTCATGTATTTATATTTGATCATGTAAGGATGTGACTCCTACTAGCTTTCAAGAAATTCTTTACCATAAATCTGTGTTCTGCAAGCAACACTTGGAGACTATATCCTAAAGCATCAGAGTGGATAAAAAAGAAAATTACAAGAAAAGATCTCCCTCAAACTTCCTGTGATATTTTAATAGCAAGGAGAAAAGGGAGCAGGGGCTGGCCCCTTTTGTCATGCATGGCTTTCTGACAGTTCAAGAGAGGTATCTAGGCCAGCACTGTGTCCCTGGACTGGCAGAAAGGCTGGGCAGACATCGGCTAATGAGGATCTTCTGCCACAGTAGACAGCTTGCTGGAGAGAACCATCATTGTGAGCCACCTGGGAGCCGCTCCGGACATCTCCTTTTCTCAGGAATCTGGGCTGTGTGATGTGTGCCTTGTAGCTTTCAGCCGCACAGAGCTTTCAGCATGCAGCTTGCAGAGCAGTGTTGGTTGGACACTCCTAGAACAAAGTCAGTAGCAGTAGTAGGGTTCAGTAAAAACCCTGCAGACTTGTGAGGGGAACTCAGGTTTTAAAGGCTCTGTTTTCCTTGTACGTATAGATTTTCCTCAGGATTAATTGCAGACACAAGTTGTTTGGGTGTAGCCTAAACACACAGAGGCCAGAACTGAAAGTCTGACCATTCAGCTTGGAAAGGCTGAGACCAAAGCCTCGGGACTACTTACCTCTGTGCCAGATTCGCCAGTGCTTTCAGAGCAACTACATTAAAAGTTAGTAAAATTCTTCCTAATCTATCTATTTGCTCCTCATCTAACACAAACACAAACTATCATCCTTTGAGTTAAAGCAGTCCAATTCTACTCTTCACAGCAGAAAAAAGAAATCCAGAATGAAAACAATAGGCATTTAGTGCTCAGTCCACTCAGCTGTCTGCTACACTTGCTTTTCTGCAGCCAAGCACAAGGAGATTGTCTGCACCCTCTACCTGTCCAAGTCCAGGTCTCCCTTCACTCCCAGCTGTTCCTACAAGTGCTGCTTCATTCCTCTAACTGAAAGTCATCACCATATTGTCTTCACACACCTTAAGCCCCTCTTCCCAGCAGTTCAAACAGTATTGTTCCTCTACTCAAAGCAGGACATGTTTTTCTAATGGCTAGATCAAATTCTTCTGAAGTCCAGAGATGGATCAACCTTAGGGCAAAAGCGCCAGGCTTTGCACTGTCTAATTTAACTAATGAGCAACAGGGAAGTCCAGCAGATTTACTTCAAATCTGTCCTAGGTCTCTCAAGTTGCTCTTTCTTGACACTGTGATTTTTCATTGCTTTGCAGCTCATTTAGAAATCGACAGTAAAAAGTAAAAATTGTGGAAAACAACTGCCAAATTTCCCCCACGTTTTACATTCACACTGTATGTGTGTGTATGCGCACTGTATATGAATGTGTGTAAGGTGGACAGGAACAGGCAAGCAAGATGCCTACTCCATAAACAGAAGCTAGTCCCTTTAGCATCCTACATGTGGTCTTGTTCAGTTTCCAGGAGAAATCTGGCAGTGTGCTAAGGACAAGGAAGATCTCTTGCTAAAGCTCCTGGGGCCAAATACTATTCTCTCTCTGAGCAAACCCCTTTGAAATCAGTGGAAGCTTTGCTTTGTTGAAGACCCACAGAATTTGTTCCTGGGCAGATGTTACTTGAAAAAAAATCCACTGAATTAAACACAGTTGAATTAAATACGGCTAAATGGCATCAGCATTCTGAGCAGAAAGGGAGGCAGGCAGTTCCATCAGCAGGCAAATGCTCTTTCTGTTCTGTCTGCTCATCCGGTGGGCTTGGGGGTACTGACAAACTGAACCGAATTCACACAAATAGAGAAATAAATGGACAGGTGACAACACATTGAACTAAAAAAAAAAAACCATTTACTTTCCTCACATCACATCACAGGCAACGCAACAGGACAACCATGCTAACTCCTGCTTGGAAGACAAAACCTCGCCTGGCTCCCTGGCTACAATCTTTCCTCTTGCCACTAGTCCATGCTGTTGTATAAAGTTGAGAGCAGGCCTGCTGAAGCTCAGCACAGACGTCTGAGACGATCGTTTTTGTCTTGGGATCGTCTGAATTCAACTGAAGGATGGTATGCTCTATTGTTCTGTTCTGTAAAGTGTATTTAGCTTGCATAATTAACCTATATTTCAGACAAGGCATGCGGGCCTTCACCTACCTCTCTGTATGCCTTTGTGATTAAAGTTTAATGAAAGGGAGCCTAAAGTAAATTCCTCAATGCTATGGCTCTGAAAGTGACAAAAAGAAAAAAAAATATATCAAAATATAATATTTCTATCAGCTGAATTATTATTATCATGAAGTTTATCCGAGAAAGGGAGAAGTACAGATCGGAATGAACGCAGGGTTGAGAGGAGAGGGAGCTTCTGATTGCACTTAATAAAGGCTGTTTGAATTGAAGATGGGTACAGGCATATAAAACAGTTCGATGTGAAACCTGGATGGGGCACAGAGCAAAGGAGATACTAGATAGTTGTCGCAAGAAAGTTTTTAGTTCTTTGCAATGTGTGTGAAAAATCACACAGTCCTTTGTATACGTATTTTCTCCAAAACAAAAACACAGTGGTGCTATTCCTAAATAAGAAAAAAAATCAATGCGAGGCAGACTAGCGCTGATAAGCAACCTTACAATAGCGAGCCAGTGTGTGTCCACGAAGGAAGAAAAAGAGATTAGATACAAAAACAGATTTCACTTTCAGGAGTCTAGTGGATTCTTAAAAAGAACAGCGAAAAACGATTTTATCCAGTAGTGGGAGAAAAATGCTTTGCCCAGTGTCCTTTCACCTTTCAATTAGAGCAACTTGAGAACCACAAAAATATACATTTGTTTGCTCCTCCGCTTTATACCAAAAGAAAATTTTTGAAAGATATTCATTACTGGATCGAGATGAAGGTTGGTCTGATGAAACGCTGGCATTATTATAATCTTAGTACATATTAATGAACTTCTAAAATGCAAATCATTGACCCACTAGGTGGTCTCCTGGTCTCATAAATAGCAATCTTTTGCATTCCAGCATCCAAATACCTAGTTAGGAGCTTTATAGAATGCACATTATAGGTGATACAGACCATAACAAGTACTTTGGCAAGGGAAAAAAAAGCCATTCCAGCCTATTGCGTCAATTAAAATGAAGGGATTTTTATGTTAAGAACCATATGTTCAAAGAACATTACATGTAGAATTACATACAATGATTCTGACTATGAAGAACACAATAATCCTGGTGCATTAGTGTATGGCTCCTGGTGAAATGTGAGAGTGGCGTTTTTTTTTTTTCACTTAGCTTGTGTCAAATAACGATTTGGATTGCAGCCATCCCCTCCTTTGTGCTGTCACTCCACCAAAAGTCAATGAGTAAAAGATTATGGCAATGAGATGGGAAAGTAAAGCACCATCAGAAGAGATGTTGGTGACAGTGTCACTACTCCCTCTTAGCCAGTGAAAATCCAATTACTCACACTGGTGGTTCAGAGGAGATGTGGTGTAATGACAGGGAAGGGACTGTGATATGCTGTTGGCACACACACGCATCCCTCTACCTCCACTCCTAAATTTTGCAATCTAAATAGATAAACAGCTACAGACTACGAGACCTAGAGCAATGGAAATGGCACATTAGTATCAAAACGCCTTTACCTGCTACTGCATTAAGAATGCATCTTGAGAGATAGCACCTTTTGTATGCTTCACAACCAGAACAAAAGGCACAGGCAGAAACAAATCCTGATGAGCAGTTCATATGAAGTACAGCAGCCTGCAAAAAAGAATCTGTAGTATCCCAGCTGCTGATGACACACATACACACCAGTGCCTTTGATGGCTTGGTGGTCAGTGGTGACCCCAGCCCATCACCAAGGTCTGAAGCAGGTTCCTGGCTTTGCAGCTAACTGAGGGTGCTCAGGAAAGCCACTCTGGCGTGGCTGCAACTATGGGAGCAGCCCACGGTTTTAAAGGAGCATTTAGGTACAATTAATATTCAACCATGGAAAATGTTTACCAGTTTGTAAAACTGTTAATTCTATTTTTTACCTATCTGTCTATTTACTAAATTAAGCCAATATATCAAAACGAATGTCTTCCTTCTCTAATTATTATTAATAAACACTGCTTGTTTTCCCTTAACAAGAATTTGCTTTCTCTTTTCAAATTAATAACAGTGTTAAAGAACTCAGACACCACAGGGCCTGATTCCAGGCTCTTCCGCAGTGAAGTCAACCTGGAGTGGCTCCAGAGCTCTCACACAGTGAGATGTACAGCAGTGCATGTGGGAACAGGAGCTGTCCCTCCACCCATAGGATCTCTCTTCTTAGATTTTCCAGTATAAACTCCAAATCTAATTCTCCCACAGCACTGAGGCAATGAAAAAGTGGCACTATCTTAGCAAATGGTTGTGCAGCTACTGGAGCTACCTACACTGATCTTCGCCATGTACACCTCTGGTTTGTTCACTGCCATTAGAAAAGTCATTCTGCACAGTTAAGGAGGTGAAGAAATACTCAAAGAGAAGAACCTTTGCTGAAATGATATGGAAATAAGACCACCTCAGGAACCTCAGTTGTATCTCTGTGTCTCTTGGGATATTCATCCAGGAGTTCTGCTCCTGTGCACATGCCCGGACCACCCTTCCAGCGCCATAGGGCTGACAAGGAAGCAGTGCAGCCCCTGTGGGCTTGCACTGAAAGGAGCAGTCACAGATCTCACGGGAATGAGGAGAGGAGCCTGCGTTGGGTTGGTTTGTTTGCTTTCCTTTCCAAAGCTCTCATTGTTTTATAAGTGCCCTCCTGACACATATCCTTGTTTGTAGAGGTTAAGGAACTTATGCCTCCCAGAAACAATGGCCGCAGTTTATCCACAACCTCTGTACTGCAAAGGCAACTGCAATCAAACACTCTCATGTTACCTAGCATTTAGCACAGCCCTGACCTGGCAGTGCCATCCTCTCTGGGGAGGAGAGGTAATTTAAACTCCCCTACAGCTTTCTTTGGTTCGTCTCTATCGTACTGGATGTTGCTTAATTGTATGTGGGCTGCATTTTGCTTTGTGCCTTTTTCCTAAATTAAATCATCCTTTGTCATTTTAGCACGGCTTTTGTACTCCTGCCTTAGCTACTGAAAGCTGCATTTGTACAGCATCTTCACCCAAGCATCATAAAAAATGCTAAATGACTTATGTAGGTCTTCTCACTTAAGGTCATTTCAATTATGGCAACATCAACAGATGTATATGTTCATTAATAAAAGTGTGATATGTGTTTGTGTCCCTCTGAAAGTTCAGTCAGAAAATTATAGATTATACTGAGACACTGCAGGAATTGCTACTCTGTAAGTCAAATGCTCTATTATTAAAAATGTCATCCCATATGAATTTCATAAATAGCAAAGCCAAGAACAGAATAACCATTTTAAAAAGTCTAGAGGGGATTCCATAACAACATTTAAATGCATTACTACTCAAACAATTTGATTGGATTATAAAATATTTAAAACTGCAGCTGTACTTGTGTTTAGTGTTGACTATTTTGATTTCTGGAACATCTCACCTAAGAAGTACAAGTTAACTAAACTAGTTATGTAATTACTATATAAATATATATTAAAAAGCCATAACCCAGCAAAAATCTGTGCCTTATAAGGTGTTGTATATAACCAGCTTATTGCACATACACACGTATAATGAAACTGCAGAAGAGCACTGGGCATTAGAGTTTCTTTAAGACTCATCTCCAACATGAAGCAGGACCTTATTTATCCAATGCTGTTCTAATGCCTGAAAATAAATGTCACGAGAGTCAGGACGATGTGTACTAAATAGATATTATTGGCCATATTCTCAGGTGGTGTAAACTGGCATTGTTCCATTGTAGTTAATTGTTAGACAGACAAATTTTGGCTTTATTTTCATTCTGTGTCCTCTAGCTTTCTTTCTTTTTTTTTTTTTTTCTCTTACATATGTATTAGCTATGTTCAGGTTTATAATTAAATCTTCAATGACTTTTTAAGCAGAAAGGACAATTTTAAAACCTATTTTTCAGAAGAATAGCTATGTATTAATCCACAAATATTTACTGATGTCCATATGTTATAGATACCCTTTCATATGCTAACTGCACTACTTCTGCCAAACTATCCGCCATCTCTGCTGCTTTACCTGGATGGGTGTCAAGACATAATGCATCCTATGAGCTTGTGTTACTGGTCACTGCACTTTCACAAAAAGCAACCTCATTTTAGAAGCACAGTGAATATCACAAGTGCCTTTTGTAACAACTGACGTGTTGGCTGAGACTTCGTGGGTTAGACTGAGTCTGAAAGCATAAAGCTTTACAGCAGCTTTACTGCTGTAAACAGGATCAGTTCTGTAGGCAAATGTTTTTTACATTCTTTGTGCACAATGCGAGTTTCCTTATTCATGAGACTGCAGTTCCAGGAATGCTTAAGGTCAGTGTGGTCACTGGGACCCGGGATTGGTGTCTACTTGCCTCCTGCAGGTAGTCTGACCTGCCAGTGCACTCAGGCAGCATGCAGCTCCTGTCTGTCCTTGCAGCAGGGGACAACAGAGAAGGTCTTCTCTGCTTGACATTGCCTGCAAAGCCAGACAGAACAGCTGGACAGGCAAGTATGTCCACAACACATTTGAAAGTGTGCTACAGGGAATTTCAAAGCTTTGGATGCACGGGAAGGGTTAGCCAGCAGTGTTATCCCAAAACACATTCCTACCAGCACAGCTTAAACAGCGGCCCATTTTTGGTCCTAAAAGCACAGCTATGACATTTCACTTCAACTTGAAGAAATGCACGGACACCTACACTTCTTTTCTATGACTCTTCAAGATATTTTGCTTTGGGCTCTCTGATCTGCACATTTGCAAATACAAAACATCCTTCTGAAACATCTCCAGTCCTGGCATAAAAACAACATCCACAAGTCTTAGTAAGCCACACCACCTTTCAGACCCTGTTTTCCTGTGGGAGAGTCACCTGTATTTATTTCTATTAAACAGAAATGAACTTGGACCTCCATATGCCACCTCATTTGGCATAGTTAATTCTACATTCGAGAGTCATTATTAAAACAAAAAGCACAATTTATACATTGAAATCAGTGGGAATTAGACTTCAGCAAGGCACACAAGGCAATAACAAAGATAATCAAATAGCATAAGGATAATCCACTAATTGTTGAAATGAGGCGGAACATCGCCATAGCTTGTCTCAACAGCTAGCCCCAGGCCGAGTTGTGCTTGGAGTTCAGGAAGTTTTTATCATTTTAAAGTATGTCAAGCCTGTGCACCTTGGGGCACAGCAGGAAGCAAAAGGAATGTTATGCTTGCCCTCAGGTGGGCAGTTCAAGTCAAGGAAATGAAAATCTCCCGGTTCCAGTTGAGCAAGTGAGATCTCCCAGTTCCATCTGAGAGCATGCATATCCACCAGGCCTTCAAAACTGGGCCAGTGCCTATCTGGTACACGTTCTGCTTCCTCAGATGGTCTCTGAAAAATCATCTGGTCTTTAAAAGGAACGCAAAACCGAGGATTCTGTAATGTCCTGGGTTTCTATATGACAAAGAGGCTGCTAAAGCAAATTAGGATCATGCTCTCAGTATATCTTTAGAATTATTCTGTTCTCAGCCTGAAAGCAGAATTTGACATTTAATAACCTTTGTAAGTCCAAAGAAGCGCTATTGGCTTCACTGAAACTACTATAAATCTACACTCAGTGTGACAGTAGAACCGTGCCTCAGTTTGGTCATTATTCTATGAATTTATATGGTACAGAACAAATCTAGCAATTATTTGCGGTGTTTTTTTTAATGCCTAGCTTCATGGCACAGTGCAAGTTTCATGAGTGGTCCCTGCCCTTGATCATTTCAAGCAGTGTTTGAAGTATTTGGATCTTAAAAATCTCACTGTCTTCAAGGAATAGAGCCATTCCTATGGCTGAGTGAGAACTTAGAGCTGTGCCATTTAAGAGGGCATTTCAGAAGGAATTCTGGAAACATGAGCATGAACCTACTGTGTACATAGGGGAGAGGTGAAAACATCACAAAATTAAGGAAAATATGATGCCAGCAGAGCTCTTTGCATTTGGCTGCCTTTACTCTTCTTATTCTACCTATGCGTGGTCTCCTTGAAAAAATAACTAGGTATATAGAAAATAAATGAGAGTATATAGAAAATAAATGAAAATACAACATTCATATTCAGGTGTGGCACAAAGACGATTGCATTAAATTTCCCTTTCACCACATCTTGTTGGCAAGACATTAACCAGCTTGTGGTTTTATGGGGCACAGCTCACACCTTGAAAAAAAGCAGTGTCCTGCTGCAACCATGGAATATCTTGGATATAATGTACATTCAGCTCATATCATTATAATCCTAAAGGCATGCTATGCTCTGTGGATGATTGTTTAGGTCCAAATAGTCCAAAGAAAGTTCAAGAGGCAAAGCATTTCTGAGAGAGGGCCAAACATGAACGGACATTTAGCTCCAAGCATCTCCACTGAAGCAGAGTTTAGGACTTTACAATAGAGTTTTGCAGTGGAGGGGTTCTATTTGCCTCAGCGGAGTTATTCTTGAGTTACACTAGATTAGAATTAGTCCTCACAACAGGAGAAATGTATTCTACCAGGATGGTGATGGAAGCATTGATCCTAAACAAATAAAATGACCTTCTCCTTCAATTACTTTGGGCTTCACTAATTAAAATAATTTTGCTAATGAAAGCTGCAAAAATATTCACACAATTCTCATGCAGTCAGTCTGACCTTCTGCTGATGTTTCCGATGAAGGCAAATACTTTACTCACCAGAAAGTGAGTAGCTGTTCACGCTGCAGAGCCTCTTCTACAATGCAGGAAACCAGAAAACCTGAAATTAATAGTTCATTAGAGTAACTTCAGTATCAGTGGCAGGCACTGAGTTCTGTGCAAACATGCACGGTGACTAAAGGGTGCTAACACATCTCCTGATCTCGTGGCTTCATTTTTTCTTACTGACCTATTGACCAAATCCACTGGTGTCATTTACAAACTACACCTGCGTAACCTCTTCAAGCAGAGGTTGTTTTTGTTGAAACAGTGTTCCTAAGGATGAAATTCCTGACTTGGGCTGTCAAAACTCGGGCAGAATTCCTTTTGAAAGCAATCAGCGTCTTGAAGAAAGACTGTTGGAGCTGGGCCAGATCGTTTTTGAGAGATATGATAATATAAACACCCAAAAAAGCATGGTTTAATGATAGAAAAAGAGTAGTCGTGAGTCATCTCCCTGACTCTTTTATCAGGAATAGCAGAGACTGCAGTGATGTTCTAAACAACAGCAAATAATTTGGGGGGTTGACTTGGAAACACAGATGCCCAGCTAGTAGGGGAAGTATACTGATCATTACTAAATTCTCCTATTCATTTCAAAATCAATTTTATACAGATATTTCACCCCAAGCCCTGAAGAGGAACTGCCATACTAAAGAAATTATGTTATTTAACCAGCTTCTTCTGATACTCAGTTCCTACCCTGACTTCTTTTCTTCTTAGACATGCCAACATGCCATTTTCAATTGTGGTACAGTCCAAATTCTCAACTTATCCTTGTACTTTTCCAGAACAACAACAACCAGTGCTTAGTAATGCACACAGTAGTTGTTTCTAGAAGTAAAAATAAGAAAGAGGACAATGCAGAGGAATGGAAATGAGCAAGTCTTTGTCAATACAAAAATAAATTCTGGTATCTGAAACATTTGACATGCTTGAAATGACATTTGAAGTGCTTCAAAAATACAGGCGTAGTTGGGGAAAGGATTGTAGGAAGGATGAGAACTGAATTTAAAATATTCTATCATCTCCTTTCACTTTTGGTTACCTTTCACATTAATCTGTATGTTCCAAACCTGTGGGTAGATTTAGCTGTATATTTATCGTTACCAAGAATGAGAAATGTGTGCTAAATACCATGGTCCATTTTGAAAATCTCTTATTTTGTGCAGATTCAGCAGTCACCACATAATATTTTCAGGAATTGCCTCTAGAGAAGTTCAGATTCTTTACCTTGAGATCAGGAGTTAGGCTCATAAAACACACACACAAAAAAAAAAAAGACTGAAAATTGTTAGGATTTTTTAAAGAATGTGTATAAATGTTCCTTTTGCCAAAATGAAGAAAAAATTTCCAAAACTATCTATGAGTTACTGGCCAAACTGCAGGACTGGCCAGCTCAGTATCCAGTCAGCTGCTATTGGCTTAGTCGATTACCAATTGCTGCAGGAAGACACTTCACTGTGAGCAGTCAAATGTCTACTAAAGTGTGCACTCGTAGTCACTTCCCAGCTCACATTAGATGATGCCTGGCATATGCTTAGAAGCAGATAGGTTATTTCCCTGCAATGATTTTCACTCCTGTCTTTAAATATTTGACATTAGGAATCTGGAAAGTCTTGTTAAATTTAAAAAATGTCACTCTTTAAGCTTCACTGATATCTTCTGGCAATTAATTATTTATTCTAAGAGTGCATTGTATACCCATTTTTATGAGGACAACCTTTCAATTTCATTATAAGCTCTTTTCGCTCATATTATAAGCACTGTACAGTTGCAAGTCAGAAGGGACAAATCCTCCAAGCTGAAGGACTGCAATATTAACTCGTCATTCCTGATCAAGCATTTTGCTCTGCGCAGTGCTGTGCGTTTTAACCTCATTTGTTACCTGCATGGCTGCATTGCGTGGATAACCACGCGACTGTGAACGTGGACTACAGTGTTTGAGGCACTCTGCAGAGCCTGATTCCAACATGAAGACACAGGACCAATAAAGGAGCCTAGATCTACCGCCATTTGCTGTTCCCAACTTCCCATGACCTTGCCCTCTCATTGCTGTGTGAATTTATATTTTGAGTCTCGCATCTCCCTCTGCAGATGCAGAGCACCTTGAGCCAGTGGAGCAGCAGTAACTCAGTTAATGTCCCTACAGGCCGGTGTATAAGGACCGCTGTACAAGGAAGCCTGAGGGCAGAGCACTGTGGGATCAGTGAACACAAAGGCTGTTTCTGTCCTTCCCTGTTCACAGGAGCTCACTGAAAGCACAAAGGCTGATATTCCTGCTAGGCTGCCAGGCAAAGCAGTGCTGTTGCCTTTTCCTTCATCCTGCATCACCCAGAGGCAGGGCTCTCCTCTCCCGTGGCTAGGTGTGAGTGCTGAGCTGAGAAGGGGGATTGTACCAGTGTTACTTACCTGTGTTCCATCCAGTGAAGCTTGCACATTGCTACCCACCTCGAAGCAGCTCTGCATAACTGCAGATTTCTGGCTTTCTGGCAGTTACAAAGGATTATGCCAGGCTGTGTACTCCCTAAGCAAAGCCTTAATCTGTTTTCAGTCAGTTACTTTTTTCCTGGCAGCAGATATAAGGCCGCACAGTCAAATAATGAACTTGTCTTTCATTTGGATATAGTTTATTAATGACAAAAACGCTAATCCATTAATCAATTTAAAACAAGTTGGTAAATGAAAAAAATTCCCAGTCTCCTTTAGTAACAGGACCACATGCATCTTAAAAGGGGGCCATTATCTCCATGGGTTTCTCAGCTGAAGTTAAAAATCTAAAAATGATTTTCATTCATTTCTCATTAATATGCAAAAATATTCAAATTAGATAGTAATTAACCATCTACTCAGTAGAAAACCTTTTCATGATAATTTATGATAAACTCAGTAGCAGCTTTGATTGAGATTGATTTTTGGTGTTGAGAAGC
This sequence comes from Lagopus leucura, assembly GCF_019238085.1. Taxonomy (NCBI): domain Eukaryota; kingdom Metazoa; phylum Chordata; class Aves; order Galliformes; family Phasianidae; genus Lagopus; species Lagopus leucura. Next base: position 101,240,733 of record NW_024962252.1, read on the forward strand.
TATCATGAATACAAAAAAGCACCTGAAAAAATATTTTTAAACACCTAACTTACCGCTCAGCTAATTATATGGCAACCATGTTCTCAGATTATTTCAAAGGAAGGCCTATAGGCAAGGCACTAATGCTGAATGAAACGGGCACAACATCCTTTTGAGTTTGTCCTACATTTCATCTTAAAGCTCGGCTTTCTTTACATCTTGCAGCCTAATTCATTTAGAATGTTAAATGTTTAGCGCTGCTTAATTCAGCAAACGGATATATTGGAACTGAGGCTTCGCTTGATAAGGCTTATGGGATTGCTTTCAAGATAAAACTGTTTTGAAAAATCAGAACACATTCAAGATAAACTGTTGTTTTACAATGCGATGTTCCTGGGAAAATCGCTCTGATTTGTAAACAAACTCCAGACTTATTTTTGTAGATGTCGAGGGGGGCTCGGAGGGTTGCAGGGTTAATATCGTGGGCACGCTGCACTATGGAGAATCCAGTTTTGTTCTTAGCAGCAAAGGCGAGCTTCAGGATTGGGGGACGTTGCAGCCCTAGCCACTTGGGACTGCTGCTCAGAGATGTTACTCTCTGGAGGTGGGAAAACCAGAGGGAAAGAAGCATCGACCTTGTGCTGCCAAAAGAGCTTTAAGGGGAGAAAAAACCCTGCTTGGTACCTCTTGCTACTAGTGGGAATTGCTGCGAGCACCCATGCCAAGGAGGCAGGACCATGGAGGAAAGAAAAAAACTGATACTCTTAAAGGCTTTTTCTCTGAACTGATCACAGGACTAATGCAATCTACAACTGATGATCTGGCAAGAAATAAGCTATATGGTGCTCATTCTGGGGATTTTGTGTTACATGAAGTAAGGGAGAATAGGAATTTTAAAGCTGAACCTCTCAAATTATGTCATCGATGGGAGGGAGTGAAAGAGAAGGGGGGGAGAGCAGATGTGGCATTGAACTCTGCTCCAGCTCCGACCCAGGGCTGAAAGGCCCATTCACCAGGCTGCAATCAGGGCTGGGTTCAGGCTGTTCCTCACTGCAGGTAAAACTCTTTCAGTCATCAAGCCGAGACTTAAAGAAGGCACGCCAACCCGTGGGCCACGTGCAGCCCAGCACAGCGTGCACTGCTGCCATCCCCTGCCACAGCCCCTCAGTGCCAACAGAACATCATGAACCCCACCTGGGCTGCAACCAGAGCATGGGCACTATCTGCCTCATTGTTTTTTGGCAGAAGGTACGTTTGGGAAGAACTGCTTACAAGGATGAAGTACAGGAAGTGTAGAATGTCATCAAAAAATCCCTGATGAACACCTCGAGGACTTACTAAGAATTGCAGACACTTCCAGTGAAACGGATTGGTGCGTCAGTTTCACAAAAGCAAGTCACATATCCCACTAGTTTTATGTCCTTCTTTCTCTTTTGTGTATGTTTTAATGAGAAAAAAAACATTAAAAGCTAAAGTAAGCTTTGTTTCTTTATATACGTTAGCTGTATTATATATTTAATGAGAGCCGCTCCAAAAATAATGCCTGCTGTTTTATTATGTTGGTCCACAGTATCAGAGACTGATGTTGATTGTACGGTTAAACCTTCCCACAAATATTTCATTACATTTTGGTGCCCTGTGATAGGTGGCAGCAGGACTATGTGACAAATTGACACGAAACATTGACATGAAAGCGCATATGAAACAAAGGTGTGTCACTGAATTCCTCCATACAGAAAAAAATGGTACCCATGACATTCCTTGATGCTTGCTGCATGTTTGTAGAGACCAAACAGTGGATGGGAGCTCAGTGAGATGATGGGTGGTGCATTTCAGCAGTGTGACAACAGGAACAGTGGGTCACCCCCGCTGGTACAGATTTTTATGAGCAAAGCATGCAGGCTCTTGTCCATCTCTATGGACAAGACATGACTGTGCCGAAAAATATCTTTCTGTAGCTGAGAATTTGCTCAATCAGACAGTGTTACTGTGTTCTTTGCATCTGTTGCTGTTTCCTTGGAAATAAATAGGATGCATTACTTTTGGAGCTATACACGTATATGCAGCTCAAGACAATTCCTCTTCCCTCAGTGTGGCCCAGGCAAACAAAACATTGTACACCCGTGACTTAAGATATGATTACCACAGAAAAATCTGAATTTCTCAGAGATTTACAGCAGAACTATTAATGCCTCAGGCAAAACTAGGATCATTCTACCAGATTTTAGCCTAGAAAACAATAGAAACCCCACATACATAGCGAATAATATTAATGCCTGGTGTTACAATTCATTTATCATTAAGTCACCTTCTAAAAAGGAATGCAGTTCAGTCATAAACATGTACTTGGTGGCATACGGGAAGAGTGTGACAGCCTTGAACAAATCCCCATTCATATTAATACAACGGCATCAACATTCACATACATTGACTCTTGGCTGAGCTTCATTTACTGCCCCACTGCAACTCGCAGTTTTTTCCTCATCAGTGCGCTACGTAAATGTTCGAGTTAGTAAACAATTTCCAACTGTACTCCTTGGCTCTGTGTTAGTTTTTACACTGAAATGTATTCACCATCTATTGACCTAGTACCTATACTAACCAAGCCCTGTTGAAGCTGGTTTCATTGTTCCTCGTTATTTACCCTGCTCCAATTGCTTCCAGATGGTTCGCCAATACAACGACTCCATTCATTCCTCCCTGGAAGTCCCAGAGGGTGGCAGTGGACAACCTTCCCCAGGAGTCCTCCCTTCTGCAGTCCGAGAAGGGACCCCATTCATCCTGACCACATACATTCACAGCCATGACATGAGAATGTTCTCAAAGGGCAATAAAAAACTTCGCCAAGACATTTCTGATGATACCCAAGTCAGTATTCCTTCTTCAAGGAACATGATGGAAAACATCTCACACGTGATACGGTACGTTCAGGATGGCCAAAGTGATTTCAGTTTGCCCAGGCGTCGTGTCATGGTAGGCCACAAAACGAAAGGCCATTTTAGGGAAGAAACATCATACATATCAGGTGGCTATTGCATCAAAGAGAGGGGAGTCACTCACAAGATAGAGAAGGATTTCAAAAGGACTGATGCAATTAACAGTGTTTTCCGAGACAACAGAGAATAAAACAAGAAATTTGTTCCAAACTTCCACAGCCACTGCTTTTCAGACTATTACTTTTTGAGATTCAAATAAATAGAAGTTAGCTTAGACTCCGACAAAAGCAGAAATAACAACAATGCCCTAGGTACTTATCCGTCCTTTATTTTATTCCTTTCATTGGAATATCTCAAAGGAGTTCATAAGTATAAACTTCTCAAGCAGCCAAGTACCATTCTACTTATTGCACCCATGGGAAAACAGCGAAGCACGGGTTTGGTTGCGTGGCCAATAGATAAGTAGGAAGGTTTTGTCAGAATTAGAAACAGCTACTTACTGTTAACCCGGAGCCCTAAGCATTAGCCACTGGGTTTTCTTCGTGGCTGGGAAGAATAGATGCCAGTGAGAAGTTCGGGCGAGCGAGTCGAGAATCCAGCAGGCTCTGCTATGTGTGTGCTGTTCAGGCAGCTGGTAGGTTACGGTGAACTGCAAGAGCAAATAACATCATGCTTTAATGTAGTGCACTTTTTAATCTGACAGACAAAAGCGTAACAATATCCGATGGCTGGCAGTCGACTCCTGAAGAAGTCCAGCTGGAAATCAAGTGCCATCTCTCTGACCACTTTGCACCACTTGAATGAGAACAAAGCAGCTGGAAAGCTACCTAAGCCATCAAGTTAAAGCCATCACAGCTCTTTTGTTGCAAAAAGAATCCAGCTCAGAAAGGTTTTGCCTCCTCAGGAGTGCCAGAGCAACCCTTTTCAACAAAATGCTACACAGATTCCCGTGCTAAGTTTGCAACTTCAAAGAGGATTCAAAACGAGGTGGGATAACGCATGGCCCAGCTGTGAAATTGGACAGCAGGGACACCACAGCAGCTACGCTGGGCACAATTCACCTGTTGTCAGCCTATTTACTTGTTTTCAGTGGGGGGAAAACCATAGCTTTGCCCTTGAGTTTTGTAGGCATAATTTCTTTTTGCTGCTTGTGGAAATGTGAAACTGTTAGCAGCATTGCTTAGATAAACATATGATTCTGAGGAAGGAAAAACTGGGGACCTAAGGAACCTGGCTTTTTTTTTCCTCCCTTATTATAAAGTCATTTTTCAAATCACCTTTCTGACACATTTGTCCATATTGATTAGCTGCTTTTAGAATGACATTGCCTGACCTGTCTAAATCCATCAATTGCTCTCCTGCTGATGTTTAATTCCCAGTCTACTTTCGCTTCTAATGGTATGGTATGAATATTATTCATAAAGCCTTTTTGCTGGAAAGATCAATAATCATGCACATCTGAAGTTTGCATTCTGCATGGCATTCAAGTAGCCCTTTAACTGGCCACAGACTCTTCCATTTTCCTTTTATCACTGTGGACTGTAAATGTTTCATTAGTAGCATTTAGAGAGTACATACTTGATACTATATCCCCAGGAGTTTCAAGTGAGTTATTAGGAACTTGTTCAGCAGAAGGATTAATGCATATTCCCAGTAGTTTTCATTGCATTTCCATTCCGTGCGCCACAAACTCTACTGTTAAATATGTTTTGTCCACTTAAAAACTGTTTGGTAGGGAAGGCATGCCTTAATTGTTCCCAAGACATTGGGTAATGCTCTACTGATGGGCCTAAGGTTGAACTAATAGGCAAGTAAGATGCAGTTTAGCTTCAGCAGGTTTTAAAGTACTAATGAGGCACAATATACTGAAGTTAAGAACTTGTCAAGATGGGCACTTCAGATAAAAAGTTGAAAGAACCTTTTTTTTTTCATTAAACACACACACACACACACAAACAAGCAAGAATTACCCCAGTGCTGAGAGTGATATGTTAGTTAAATATTTTCTCCATTAATAGACATTTCCCTCCCAATACCTGAAGAATTCACATACAACTGCAGTGAAAGAATTCACTGCATTTTAGATAAAGCTGATGTTACTAACAGAATTTTTAGGAAGAACTATTCAAAACCAGAGCCCTGAACTGAGCAAAGCAGAAGATGTATCTGCCTGCATATACTTTTGCAGAGCCATTGCTCCAGGGTTCACAAAGTGGAATGCAGCATGTCCAACAGTGCTGTAGGATTTCTTCATTTTGCTTTATTTAAGGTCATGAAAATGTTTCTTGCATTGAAAAGTCAAACTCACTTTTAGAAAGATCATCTCAAGACAGACGTTTCAAAGAGTTAAAACTCAGGAGTTTTGTGGATGGTGATATTTCACAGGTGTTTGAAGAATGGTTATAAACTGCCCAAAGCCATTTCTTATGAAGACCACTGGACAGCTGCTGCATTGGGTAGGGCTACTGTAGGCCTTTTCTTAATGTGACTGCCTCTCTGGCCATGGAGCACATGATAACTGTGGATAAAGAGAATGAAAACTCAAACTCTTCCGATGCCGAGGGATGAACAAAGTTAAATTGATTAATAAGCACCGTGCCTTATCTCATGTTTACATCTGGAGTGGACATTTTCTTACACGGCTAACTTAGCTCACCACATGTCCTTGGTGCATGGGCTTTCTTAGCTGTGCTTTACAGATTTAACACAAGCCTGTACCAAGTGGTATGTGCCAGAAGAATACTTCTCTCGATTCAGGGGAACTGTGGAGTGTAGCTACTTTTCTTCCATGAGAGTTGTTCAGTACCATGTTAAATTACATCAGTCAGGCACTCTATTGAAATATTCACAAAGAAATTCCATAATTGTAGAAGCATATGTACTTTTGGTCTTTTTTTTTTTTTTTTTTTTTTTTTCTTTTTGCAGTAAAAGAATTAAAATATGACTGAGCTGCTTAAATGTTAAAGAGAGAAAATATGACCTGCAGGTAGGTACTCAATTTAGGAAAAAATAAATAAGTTTTAAGCTCCAAAGCTAAACTGTATGCTGGTTTCCAATGACTTGGCATGGAAATGAACATATACTGAAAAGCCTGGATCCTCAATACCCAAATCCTTCAGTTCCATGCTGTAACTCAAGTAAATGCTCAATTTCAGAGGAACGCAGGATCTTTCTGAATCTGCTGCTCTCCCATCACAAGAAAGAAGGACTCAGCCTCAGTAGTCTGCATTCCTGAAAAAGAAAATGTAGACTGCTTTACTCACGGTATGGGAGCACAACAGGGAACAGTTATTCTTTTGCACCTGAAAACCACAGAAAGCATTTCTGCACACATTTTTGATACCTCTCCTGGCACTCTGCCACTCTTCCCTTGGACCAAGTAAGAGCAGCTGAGATTGTTGGAGAGGCACCAGGAGACAAAACCTAACAAGTGAAAAATTGCAGAATTTTGAGGTTATGAACTGGTTCTTACCTTCCTCAAAAGGAAAACTGAATCAGAAGTCTGAAGAAGCACAAATGAAGTTCCAGGATTGGATGCTGAATGTTATGTCTAGAAAGACTTGGTTTTTTACACATACCACCAACACATCAAACATTTCCCTTCCAAACACAGATACACCTTGTTATTTTGCTTTTGTTGACCCTTCACAAGATGACCTCTTCTACAGCTTCTCATACTCTTAAGGCAGTTTGAAAGCACTGTTGTACTGTGCTTAACCCTGACCCAAAGGACAAAAATCACTATGCTGCAAGGAATGCTGCAGCATTTGTGGTGGTTAACACTTACTCCTCACTGCAACTTTCTGTTTTCTGCCTATCGCATCATGGGGTTTTCTTGGATTCACTATGAAGCAGCAAGGAAGAAGGGGCAGGGGAGGGAGAAAAAACAAACAAAATTGTTATGAAGGTTTGCTTCATGATGCTTCCTTAGCAAATGACAATGTAAGGATTCACCTAATGTTAATATAGAGATTTTCAGAGCAATATACTTTTTTTTTTTTTTTTTTTTTTTAATTAAGAAAGGTATATCATGTTGCTGAGTAATTACATCAGCAAAGCAAATGTATGGCATTGTGCCCCTACAATTTCTCTTCTGGCTGCCCAGCATGCAGCTCAGCAAGCAAGGATACAGGCCACTGACTGCAGAAGATGTGATTTTATTTATTAATTGCAAAGCTCCAGGTTATAGAAATGCCACTCAGACTTGCTATGATGCTTCCCATATAAATAATTGATCATTTTATAGCTCAACACAGCTACTAGAAGAACATGCAACACACAGAAGATCAGGCATTTATTGATACTTAGTGCAGTATGTAGGGAATCCAATAGAAGCCAGAAAAACTGTTCCTATGATTCCTTTCTTCACCCCCTATTTGGTTAGACCATAGGCTGAATGTAAGTTAGGAACTGCAGGTTGTGATGAAGGATGCCCACAGAGCACATCATCTCCCATCTCACCCTTTGCAGGATTATCTGCTATTTTTTGCTGTACTTTGCTCTTTCACCGCCAGCAAATTTCTTGGAAATCTCTGAAAATCATTGTGTCCCTTTGAATGTGAAGCACTTCATTGTCCTGAACATGAATCAGGCACATCTGCAAATCTTAATGCTCCAGGTTTTATCTGATGTCATTTGGTCAGCCCAAGCCAAGAATTTCCAATATGGCCCATGCTTTGCATCTTCACTTTAGAATCTTGGAGACAGAGAACCTGGCAGAAGAGCCACTGCAACACCCCTTCCTGCGATGAATGGCTCTGCTGCTATGAATATGTCCAACACAGCCTTAATCTAACTTCTATTGCTAGAACAGTGCCCCTCAGAGTGAGAAGATGTGATCTCTTTTTGAGAATGCTCCATCTAAACCAAGCAGATTGCTGCCAAACATGCCAACAATCCTTCTTGCACCTAAAAAGCATGGGCATGTGCGTGCAGATGCTATCGAAGAGACTGACAACATACTGACCTGAGCATGATAAACAGAGCTTCAAAGACTACAAGCATCATCAGCATCATAGTTGTCTGCCCTGTATTACACAGGGAATTTCAGCAGCTGCTGCAGTGAATTTCTCTCTTAATGTCTCTCTAATGTTCTATTGCATCTGAACACATCCAGTCCAAGGCAAGTTCACAAAACTGAAGAGAAGATGCTAACACTTAAAAAGCCAACATTACATTTTCTCCTAAATCGATGCCTGTGATCTAATAACACGGAATAACAATAAAAGTTAACCCTGGAAGTGTGAGCCATTTCCTCCTCATGTTCATGCTTTAGGGAAAGGCATAGAAACTTTTCACAAAGACTTCACCAGTATACGAAATGTGCAAATTTTCTTTTTGTGTATACAGGCTGTTGAAGGATTTTTTTTTCCAACTATGGCTGTACCTGTTCCCAGTTTTCCCACAAAAACTGCATGACTAGAACGAAGCTCTGGTAAAAATAGATAAACGTTACTCTTATCTGCACCGTGGATCAAATTTTACTTTTTCTCTTACATGTGAAAACTGCTAGCTTGATGGCACTAAACTTTGCATCCCCCTTTGGGTCCCTGCAAGGCACACCTGTACAGTAAACAGAACAACATGTTATGTCTCCCCACTGCTCTACTGCAGCATTTCAAGCTTCCTTTGGAAAAACAGCTTCAAAGCATTCGAATACAAATCTCTTCTAATGCCCACTCCATACTCGGTCTATCTGCTCACACTACTAACCAGAGTGCCAATTAGTGTCAGTTGCAATGGTGGATTCTGTACTACAGGCATTCTTTAGCAGGGAATTGGGCTAAAAGACAGTTGTCTCATTTCACACTGGAAATCAAAAGAGTCATCACGCAGTAATAACTTTTGGTCACTGCTAACCCAGACCTCATCAAACCAGTGACCTTGAAACAAGAAAGTCTGCGTCCCACTTCCCTTCCTTCCATTTCTCTAGACCGGCAATGCCAAGAGTTTTTAGGACTGGAAGGAATCCAAAAGTAATGGATTTGTCATTGAACCCTGAGCCCTAAACTGGAAGCCAATGAGATCTATTATCGAAAAAATATATATGTATTAAAAGCATTCAATTTTCAGCAGCAGGCTATGAGCAGTGCAGTACCTACAAAACCCATAATCGCTGACCTCGGGACATCTCTCACCACTGGCTGAAAGCCATCCAAAATTTTCTTATGGCAACAGTCTTTGATGCAGTTCAATTTATATGCAGAACACTGAATATTTGGACTCGGTCCACTCTAACTGACCACTTAAGCTACTGGGTCCTTATTTATTTGAATTATTAGTTCAGATTAATTGAAGAGGTTTTATTACTGAGCCAGTGCTGCTCTACTACTCCCTTCACAATTTGAATAAAGTAGGGAGATTATTTGGAATAATGGAGATCAAATTTTGGTCTTTTATTTCTATTTTTAAATAGTTATATGTACTACAGTAACTGGATTATCATTTACCTGCTGATCTCTGATTTCCATTCTTATGTGATTTCTTTGGGAACAGCAGTTGCTCTCTTTTCATTTTCAGAAAACAAAGACTCAGAATTTAAAGTGAGATCTGTGTATAGCAATATATACATATATGTATGTGCTATAAAAACTACAGCGCAAGTATCTACATATGCTGTCAGTTTTAAACAAATTAATCCAAGACTCTGAAAATACCTAATATGTGAGCATCCTACATTTGGCCCAAGATATTTAAAATTACTAAGGCCGGCTTTTGCGTTACACATGAGAGGTTCTTCTGTTAAAAAAAAAACCAAACAGTAAATCTTTTTTTCTCGTGCCCAAAAAGTCCTTTAAGAGACTTGTAAGGAAATGCAGTGTGGATTGCCATGAACGGAGTAATAATCGTAAAATTAGAAACAAAAGAATGAGACAAAACAAAGCTCTTTTTTTCTTTCTTTCTTTCTTGCTTGCCTTTTTTTTTTTTTTTTTTTTAAGATTCTAAATCACACACAAAACATTTGTTCTGCTCCAGCTCTTTGTGAACTAATTGGCTCTCCTGGAGGGACAGGTAATTGTACTTGACTACACAAGCTGTCCTGAAGCTCCCTTGGAAAGCTCCAGTAAGCTTCCAGTGTTAGCAGCCATCAAGGATTTCACAGGTCAGGCATCGGATCGATACAGCTAAAAGCAGCAGGGACTGTAATGTCGACAGCAGGTTTCAGAAAACGCTGCAAGTGCCAGTTTGTTCCCCTTCATGCAGAAGCTCAAGACAGCTTAATTAACCCTTGGAAAATACAATTTATCCAGAGGCTCTGCGGGTCTGTGCTAGGCCTTATTGGTGAACTGATAGCAGAGATACTGTAGCTGGCAGCTCTGAATTCCCATTTCCCCCCTTAATGCCGTTTCAGTTAGGATGCAAACAAAACACGGTTTTAGGTGGCTGCGTTCTCCTTGTCCTGAGGAGCGTGCTACGGGAGGCCAGGGAGAGGCTGTTTTGTTAGAACTCACTGGCTATTTCAGCAGGAGCCGGGCCCAGCAGGTGCATTGATCACTCACGTCTCTGGCTGTGAGTGTGTGCATGCCCGAGAGTGTGCGGCAGAAAGAAAGAGAGAGAGAGCGAGAGTCAGCTCCCACAGGTCTAAATGCTTCTTTGCCCTCTTGTAAAGATGTTCCCTTGTTAGTTGTCTATTTTTACTATCTTTTAATACCGCGTGGCCACGGAAAGTACAGACAAGGTAATTTTCCACATCCCAAAACATCCACATCTTAGAAGACAAAGAACTTGCCAGGAGTGACAGACCAGGAAGAAGTTAGCTTGTCTGACGTGATATTCAAATGCGTGTCTCTGGTGTCAGGCCAGCCGGCTGAAGGGTTTTTCCTTCCACAGCTCTTTTCAAGCTCAGGAAATCTTCCAAGTAGACACGCACTGAGCAACTGAGGAAAAAATGTCCCTGCTACTGAGGCTTCACAATTCTACCACTTAAATATGCCTGGGATTTCAATATTTTAAATGTTACCTCCACTTATACTTCCATTAGTTGTGTCTTTAATTTGTATAATTTCAATTAATTCATGTAAACTCGTGTTCTTCACTTTATGTTTACTTTCATTAGTGAATGAAAACATAGCGTTTGTTCCAGAACAGTGAGCCTTCCTGGAGTAAGCAAGATAAGCACTGCTTTCTTTCCACAGGTTCATTACTTCTTCTGATAGTAAAAGCCACGCAGCAACCAGAATGAAGTAGAGGAAATCAGATTAGAAGGACTTCTATACACACACACACACAAACCATAATAAACACTTCCACACTTTCACACAAAGATTTGTGACATTTACACGACTTTGAATCCACATTTTCGACTTCAGTAACCATTAAAGGCTTAGGAACTTATGATGGAACAGAAAAAATGCTAAGCGAAAAGCAACCAGGAACCTAAATGAAAAGAAACAAACAAAAAAGAAAAAGCCACAAAATGGGTTGGGTAATATCTGCGACTTTGGATTTAACAAGCTCACAAAAACAGCTCACAAAAAGTTCTTGATAGGATTATTTCATACATCTGTGTCATAGACCTCCTACCCAAGCAGTAGATATTAATTTGTCAAAAGAGCTAGCAGGAGATAGTCTGCCAGAGGTAGTGAAAGGATGCTGTGAAAGGACTGCAAGCAAAGGGTAATGCTAGATACTTGACACGTTTCAACCTGGTATATTGCTACCTAGTGGGGAGCCTGTGCTCTTTTGACGTTTGTATTAATAATGATGGGCAAGAAAAATAAAACAGTGCTTGAATGACAAATGCAGAAGCAGAAAGGGCTGGACTGTGCCCAACACATATGTGCAAATACAGAAGATACATTGCAATGAAGAAATTGCACTTACTGTACATGTAGAAGGCTAGTTTCACGCCAGAAAAACCACCAGTGGTATGAGATACACCGCTGCACACTGTGCCAGGAGAAGACTTTGCAGATGAATGAAGACTCAATAAGGCAATAACAACAAGTAAAGTTTTATGACTGCTTACACCAGTGCTAAGTCAGCCTGCAGAATACGAGAAAGGGACAAGAAAAGAACTGCTTCTGTCATGGTTTGTGAGCAGCTAGAAGGTAGGAATGCCACACGTAGCACCGCTGTGCATCAGATTTGTATTATTAAACAAACCCTCCTATTTTAGAGAAACCTTTGCTTAACAGTTCAGACTACAACCAAAACATGCTTAAGATGATAGAACTCCATTAGTTATCCAGGATTTGTGAGATCAAGAGCAAGAAAAAAGCAGTGCTAAGCACATTGTCCCCGTTCTTAAGAAAGGCCAGTGCAGAACTGAAGAATGGCCAAGATACCAGATGATGCCAAGGGCAAGATTTATTATTAGTGCTAGAATATCAATTACATAAATGAACGTTTTTGACACTGGAGTGTACGTGCATGCCCACAGACAGGCAATGAGGTATGCAGGTATGAAAAAAAGAGCTGAATTTTCCTGTTATCTGCCATAGGTCTCGTCGCTCTCTCTTTTTCCTGTTACTGTCTTTTTCTGTACCTTTTGTTACATTTATTTAATTGTGGTGGTTTTTTTTTTTTCCCTCTCCATTATTTATCCTCATAAGGACTCAAATTCTGTCAGAACCAAGCATAACCTGACCAGCTGGTGTGCATGTGGGGACAACTGTAAAATTTGTAGCTAAAGCCAGAACGTGCTGTTTTTCTTAACAAATTAAATATTGCAACACAGAACATTAGAAGAAGCATACACATTGAGACCATTTTCTGCAGGAAATGCAAATGGTTTTGGAGGACATGCAGTGAAGTGCTGTTTATGACAGATTCAGAATACAGTGGGTAAAGATCTTTTAGAAGAGCTTGCTCTGACGTGTTCTAAGCAACATTATATTGCTGTAAGAGCCAAATAAATGTAAGTCTGATTTAGCTTGATGATTCCATTTTAATAATATCAACGAAGAGCTTTTACATGCCTCAAAGTATGAGATCATCCTCTTAATTACTGGGGAGTGCAGGCTCACCAAGGTTGTGTACCTATTTCTGGTTAAATGTTGGCACTTTACGTGCTTTAAAATCTGCATGCTTGCTAAAATTGCCTCCATATTTGGTGTGCCCTGCGAGGATCCGAGGTAAGGTTAGCGTCATAAGCTCAAATTCATGTCTGCCTGTGCTTTTCAAGATAGGGCCTGAAAAAAAAACAACTTTTCCTAAGCAAACAAATTCTGATAAACTGATCAAACTATACTTTTGACAGTGCATGAGGTTGTTAGCATTCAACATTTGGCACACCAAATAGGTAAATGCAGAAATTTCTGATCCTAAGAGATTATAGAACATACCAGGAATCAGAAAGAAGAATGTCTTCCCACTTATTAGCCAACTTTGATGTGAGCTTGGTAGTTCCAGAGGATACATAATAATAACTTCCTCTACCTTATGCCCAGTGGAGTTTTCATTTGACCCTCAAAAAACCAAACCAAACCAAAACAAAAAAATCTGAATACCAAATAGTTTTTGTTAAATCTCCCCTAGAAGTGCTGCAGTAGTTTGCTGAACACACCTCCTGGCACTGTACCTAACTGTTGGACTCAAAGGCAGCATGTTAAGGTTTCCTGGGAGTCCATAGCCTGAAACTTTTCAGTCATGAGAAGCAAAAGGAAGAAACGTAGTTACAGCATATCAAAGTTTCCAGTAAGGGACTCCAATCTCCTGCTTCTGTTCAGAATGTGCCTAACATATTCTGAAGTGTATATTATCTACTTTTGATCACATTACAAGGAAGCTGGATGCTGTTTTCCTTAGAGTCCTCAAGGTAGTTTAGCATACCCATGCTTGCTACAGGTTCAGGATTTGCCTCTGCAGATCTCTACAACTCATTTTACTCTAGAGCAGCGCAAAAGTCTATGGAAAGCCAGGACACAGCGCTGCAGAAGCCTGTCTTGCAAACATGAGCAGAAGTCATGCTCCTGTAACAGCAGACAGCTGAAACTGCAGATGTCCAGAGGATGTTGCTAAGAGTAAGCTGGAGGTCAGAACTGTTGCTCCAGGCTGATGCAGAGGGAGTGAGAAGGGGAAGCAGGTGGTGTAAAGGCAGTCACTACAGACCCAAGGAAGTGACAGAGGCAGAAGTATACTTGACACTAAGCAGTGAGCAGCATGCTGCCTGGCACCGAGAAGTTCTTAGTTTCTTTCACTTATATATGTTGAATGTAGCATTTACCTTACCAAGAGGTATGAATAGGTAGAACCAATAGGTATGTTTTCTCCAAGCCCGAACAGATCAATCTGACAGTTTCTCTGTCAGATTCAACAAGATTGCGCAGTGACCAGGGTAAAAATTGGGATACCAGGTGTCATCCGAAAAAGATCACCACAGTTGTAAATACTAGCTGTAACTGTTCCAAAGATGAGCTCATGCAGCAGCGAGGAGAGAGACGGGGCTAGGACAGAATGAGGATGAGATCAGGAGATTCAACCTAGTGCTCCAACTGGTGCTAGAAAGATGGAGAAGGAAACCTTGCTACCTCTGGAAAGAACAAGTACCTCCTGCAGCAGTTTAACACACTTAGGCTGAACACTCCAGACTTAATTTGCTTTTAAAATCTGGCTGGTGTATACTCATGCTCAGCCACATTCCCGAAAAATGTAATAGGCATTGATTTTAAAGATAACAAAGTGATTTTCACTCAGTACACATAGCAGAACACAGTAACGTAGTAGAAGAGGACTAGATGCAGAAACTTCAAAAATTGCACTGCTTAAATGCATAAGATTGGTACAGTAAAACAAAAGAACTTTGCCTTTCTCCTAGCGACACTGCTCTTAAAAGCAAGATGTAAATGGTGAGAATGCAGAAGAGGCATGTTATTGATGTTCCACTGTACTGGCATTCCACACCTTTCTATCACCATGGATGTGATACATAAACATTACTTAAATATGAAAAGTACTGAACACTACTTTCTGTTAAGATAAAGAAGCTCTCACCAGGCACCACTTCAATGCAACTGAATGGCTCAGGGAATCTCTGTCAGAAGGGTGAAGGAAGGAAGAATGATGACAATGGGATGAACGATGGCCAACACCTGTGTGATGACTAGAGAACCAAGGGACACCAAGACATTACCAGATAGATACAATAGCTCACAAAGGCAGAAGTTAGCTAGAGAATCACGTTGCTCTGTGCAGCTACTTACAGGTGAAGTTAGTCCCAGTTTTCTCTTTAGTGGCATAGTCACTGCATTTTCTGAGATTTTTGTGGGCCACCCCTCAGAAAGCAGTGCTGGGAAACAAGCACATATACATATTCAAGAGGCTTTTCCTTTGATAGGAAGAACATAAGGACCGTAGAGTTAAAAGTGGACAGACTTCAGTTTCCCTGTCAGCATGAGGACTGTGCTCACTACAGTACTGAATAAAGCTTCTTAGAACTGTGGGAGAAATATTTAGTGTACACTATTCACTGTGACTCTCTACATGTGCTGGGTGAGTATCCTGTGAAACAGCATGACTCTCCCTGCAGTTACAAAAACCGTAAAGCAACCCTCAACAACTGTTTAGACGAACCTGTTTTACATCCTGAAAGCCTGGAATCACTCCATTTAGTCAGCAGTGGGGCAAAAGATGAATTAGAAATAGCTTCCTGGTGTGTCTGGAAACACATCTGTATTTCATCACATAATGGAATAAACATGGCATAGTTCAAATTCAGGCATCTGTTATATAGATGATGTGTTCATTACAGGTACAAATTAGGAAGCTCTTTTGGGAAGATCAGCCTATTCTGAAGGTCACTGTCAGGTTAGATTTTACTCCAGTTTCTTTTTACAGAGCCTGTAACTAACACATCTCTACTCCATGTTCAGCTTTTCTTCAGCTGAGTTTTTACTCATGTTTTGCCTTTTAATTCAAGATAAGCCCCAAACTTAGGCATACTCATTGCTGTCCTTAGTCTTTACAGCACTTAGAGCCTTGACAGTGTAACGTCATACCCAGCGAGAGCTGACACTTGCCCCTGCTGTCACTGCTTCTGCTGCAGAGGGGAGGCTCTGAATCCTGTGCTGCACATGGTGAGTCCCACTTCCCCTGCTGCTCTGCTTCAGCAACAGGAGGCTGCACTCTGCATTTCTGAGCAGCACCACAGCTGTCTTCAGTTGGCTCTGACATGGCAATAAATCGGCGTTGCAACTGTACAGAACTGATGCTCAGCATGAGAAGGATCTGAGAACTTGTTCTGTTACGAAGTGAAAGAGAAAGGAGTGTGGAGTGGACTAGAAAGGTAGAACTGAGGGGTAAGGTGCAGCTTTTGCAAGAAGAGGGGAGCGCAATGGGAAAGGAAAAGCAAGGGTAAAGCAAAGGGATCAGTAGGAAGACCAGTAAAAATGCCAGAAGAAGAACTGAGATGAGCAGAAGAAAAGGAGATAGTGCTAAACAGACAAAACGGATTAATGAAAATCAAAATGTAGATAAAAGTGAGTTGGTTTGGTTCTCTGTGGCACCTCACGCTTCTGCCAAGTATCCATTAATTATTACATGAGACCAATTGCTGCATTCCACCAAAGCAGAGTAGAGATGTATTTGGATGCCATTAAAACCCCAGGAGCAACTTTGGTGCTGTGATCACATCAGTAAAAGCATGTGCTTGTACTCTCCTTTTAACTGCTTCCATTTTCAAAGCAGTAGAAGTTCTTAAACAGTTTTTTTTTTCCTTTGCTTTTTATGATAGTCCATAGTCTTAAGCTTGATACACACAAAAGACTCGCTCCTGTAAGTTAGTATTTGATGAATAAACTACAAAGAATTCACTCTCTTTAGAAAACAGCAAAGTGACCTCATATGTGAGCATCATGATGTCACTTGGGACAGTCCATCACATGCTAACTTGTCGTGTATGGTAAGGTGGTAGGGTTTGGGTTTTTTTGTTGGCTTTTTTTGTTTTTAGGAAAAAAGAAAACAACTTGAAAGCATGCTGCATGCCAAAATGGTAACCAGCAGAACAGAAGAGTAACACACTGAACTCTGGGACTTTTCAACACTGTGTTTATTTTATCTGTTTGCCTTCCATGGCTCATTCAAATGTCAGCATGAAAATCACACTTATAAACAAACCCCTCAAAGCATTTATGTTTTTTACTGTGCATTTCGAGCAAGGTTTCTGATATTTTCATTTTACAATCAATTAATGAAAAACCACTCTGAGCCATAAAGAGAAGATAATGTCAGGTTGTGACAGATGTTTTGTATGCGTGGTGCATTTATTGCAGTGCTTTCACTGGAAACCTGGAAAGAGAAGCTTCAAATAATATTATTTTGTTTGTCCAACATACCTTAAAAATATATCTGGGAGAAAAAACCCTTAGGAAAACCAAAGAAAAGTCATTCCAGTGGTTAAAAATCCACTGGATTTTTGTGTTATGTGTTTTTGTGTTACCCTGAAGTAACACAAGCCTCCAACATTTTTGTCCAAAAGAGTAAAAAGCCAGGCTCTTTCCTCATTTCTCTTCTAGTTCTATTTTACAGTCTCCTCAAATCTGGAATGCAAGATACCTATTGCCATTTTTCCACTTAAGATACTTGGACCTTCTTGTCACCTGCTGTCTGGATTTCACTGTACATATGGGCTTTGCTGCAGTAAAAAGTTCATCATCTCAAAGCTGACAAAAGGCCTCATTTTTTTTTACCACCCGATCTGCTTTCCCATGAGAGGAAATGCATGTGGGCATGTTTGGATGCATTCTCCAAGCTGCAAGCCTTTGGATGTGTAGAGAAGATCGTTGACGGACAGAGCTTCTTCTCCTTTAATTTATGTCTGCCAATGGCTAGAGAGCTTAGAGTCAACCAACACCAACAACTGGCAACAATTTCACATTTTAAACCACCTCTGAGTCATAATCACAATAGGGAGCAATGATTGCTGTGGCAGAACATGCTTCTGTATCACAGCATGGATGTTCAAGGGCATTATTTACTTGGATACAGAAGAACATAAGGTGCTTCTAGTGAACTGAACCTGAGGTGGCAACAAAGTCAGGAAAAGCAAATTCTAAAAATGATATCTTTATTAATGGGCACTGTGACAGTGGTCAGGCCAGCTAGGTGACAGGTTGCATGACTATTTGCATCAGAACATCTACTGTACGTGATAGAACTCCAGAAGTGGTTGAAACCTGATGCTAGGCATTGTTGCTAAACAGGAGTAGTTATACCTGGTGTATGTGGAAACACCATATCAGCTTCTGTGTCCATATTTGCTGAAGAAACTCAACTTGGAATTAGCTGCATACTCCAATGACCACCTCAACACCAACATCAGGCTTAAATACAAAAAGTCACAGAGTCATATTTCATTTTGTTCTGTCCAGGTTCCCTTCGCAGGAAAGGAAGTCTAGTGAATTGAAGCAACCACAAAAGATAACCATAATCTGTTTTTCCTTAAACACCATCATGTCATTTATTGTTAGAAAAGCCACACAGAGCAAACATGCTTTCCTATGTCAGGTGATTCTCACAGTTCTGACAGAAGCCAAATAAGTATCACTAAAGAAAGCCATTATGCAGAGGCTAAGCTTTTACTTTACTTTTACTTTTACTAAGCTTTTACTTTAACAGAGTAACTATTGTTTGTGATATTGTCCCATAAAACTGTTTTATCCTTGACTGCAGGGTTTAATAGGGAAATGGATTTTGTACTTGTTAAAAATGACATCTGCCTAGTCCATAATGTTCCTTCTTCCTTCCTTAAATATATTTTTTAAAAGCTGTTTTATGCCAGCAAGTTTTCCTAACAGGATACACATGCTCCTCTTGCTCTAAGAAGAAAAATTTCAAAATCAAGTTACCCTTGAACTTTACCAAATGGCCCTACACAAAACATCTCAGACTAGCTGATGAAAAGAACGTAAATCTTTTAACATTTAGACACCTGCTTGAGTTCTGCCTTTTCTAACTGAAAATTATAATGACTTTTTCATCAGCCTGCCTCACACTTGCATTACAGCAACATTCAGCATCAGCAACAGTGTCACCTAGGGCAGCATGGCTCTGAGAAGCAGAGAGATCAACTGAAAAATCAAATTCCTCTGAGGGTTGCTGTGCAGTCCCTCATGAAACTCATCAGGAATCACAAACAGCTGCATTAAGGCTGTCTGCACTAAGAGGTAAGCTCTTCCTGACAGCGAGTGCTCACTAAGGAAGAGTGAAAACAAGGGAGCAGGAGAGTTTGAGCAGGGCAAGGTAACTCTTCAGCCATGGACTCAAGCTGAAACTGAGCTTATGCACAGTCTTCCTGAGGCGTTCTATGGAGGTCATCATCAAAGCACATTAGAGGTGATCTGGGCAGTTACCAACTGTGCACTCTTATTTCAATCAGCAAGCTTGCATAAGAACTTCAATGAAATAAAAGCCTTGCAACAGGAAAATACAAAAACATCAGAGTGTCAGGGAATACTGCTCTGAGCGTGTCTGGAATTGTCTTAGTCTTCCTTGTGCCATAAAATAAGCCTGTAATAATGCAGAACTGGAGACAAGAAGTGGTTCCCGATAAACAAAAAAACAAACTTCACTCCTTTCTGCATTTAATTAAGAAAAAAAAAAAAAAAAAAAAAAAAAAAAAAAAAAAAGAGATTTAAAAGTCTCATTGAAACTGTACTGTGGAGCCAAGGAACAAAGTGCATCAGAGTGAGAGAATGACAAGATCACTGATAGCTTGAGGGAAAATTTGCAAACTCAGAAACAAAATATTGTGAAAATTAAGCAATTTAATTAATCTAAGTCTAGGGCACAAATACTTTCTGCAGGGCAGTGAAACTGCCTGAATTGATTTCTGTTTGGTTTACAAAGTTATACTGAGCTACTGAGCACAACTGCTATGAAATCAGGAACAGTGCAAATATGTATACCAATAAGTTAGGACTAACACACTTGGGTCACTGAATGATGGCACCTATTTGCAAGTTCAGAATAGGATAAATTGTACAGAGTTGAGGAAAAACTTCCATTTATTGGAACAGAAGTGTCAACCAGGAACACAAATATCACGTGGACCACAAATATCGTGCGGACTGTCCCTTGACTAACAGAAAATACAGCTGAAAAGTGCAGAAACTTCAGAAAGGTGAAGGCTGTGAGAGCCACTGTGATCATCCGGTCAAATAATCACAGGCTGTAACATTTTAATATGTAATTTCTACATCCAACCAAGTAAAGACCAAACCTGTGACCAGTCATAACTTGGTAGGATGGAAGAGCTAATGGCAATATACTCTTGAAAGAAAGATTACTTTTAATCCCATAAGAAATTGACTGATTCAGTGGGAAGCCATTCATCTCATTTTGCCTTGAAACCAATGGTTTGAAGGAAGATTAGAAGCATTGCCAAGATTCTGACGCCCAGAAATGTGTTGGATTTAAGCTGGTGGCAAAAATTGCCTGAAGGCCATCATCTTTGGATTGTGGTGCCCCTTGCAGACTTTCTGTGTTGCTCACTACATTCAGTCCTTCTATACCTTTATTACAGGGTAGACTCATCTTCTGTACGGGTAACATTCACCTTGGATGCATTATTGCTTTTTCACACATCTTGTGACAAATTTACAAAGAGCTTCTTTATAGATTTTCTGCCACATATTAGAATAGGGAATGTAACTCTATTTTCTTTATGCATATTGTCTCTCATTTGGATTCAGATGCCCTTCACTCCGTAAGTGGAGGGTCAGCTCTTTCACAGAGAAAAAGTGCAAGACTGTTCTTCCCAATCTGAATGGGATGTTATTTATATGGTGATACTGCTGCCAGTTGGCTCTTCTAGCATTTACGGTGCTTTCATAAAAGTGCAAATATAGTTCAATATGACTTTATAAAGCCATGTTGCATACAATTGTCATCCAGTGAAAGACACTACCTTTTCCCTATGATGCTCCATTCCTAGGATGTCAGCTTCAGTTTCTAGCACCCTTCCTAGCGTTAACTCCATGATGTGCTGAACTGATCCACATTGATGGAAAGGATAAATAGAATATTTACTGATTCACCATGTGTGCACACCAGCAGTGGCGTAATGGGAAGGAAAGGGAAAATATTTTTTTCCTCGCTCCAGCCCCATGGAGAAAACGACAGGAAAGACTGAGACAGAACACTACAGCTTAATTATCTCTTGATTAACTTATTGTTGCCATTTAGTCATAGGTGGCAGCAGAATAATGAAGTAAAAAAAAAACAGTTGCCACATGCCCTTCAGTGGTCATGTAAAACAATTGTTTCATTATTTATGTCAAAAGAGTAGCATATGAAAACTAGGATTCTTTGAAACAATTTTTCTTTTGCTTTTCTCTTCCTGAAGACATCTCCAAATTTCTGCGAGTGATTGCCTGATCAATCCAGAGGCCTTCTATGATGGAGTGACAGCATCAGTGGACAAATAGAAGGCAACTGATGCAATCTATCTGGAATTCTGCAAGGCCTTTGACACGATCCCTCTCCACAATGTTATCTCAAAATTGGAAGGATATGGATTTGAAGGGTAGATAAGAAATTGGTTGGAATGTCGCAGCCAGAGTGGAAACCAGTAACAAGTGGTGTTCCTTGTGAGTCCATCTTTGGACTGCTACTCTTCAACATCTTTATCAGTGGCATAGATGATGGGATCGAGTGCACCCTCAGCGATTTTTCTGATGACAACGAGCTGAATGGTGCAGTTGATATGGCAGAAGGAAAGGATGCAACACAGAGGGATCTTGGTAAACTCAGAAGGTGGGCCCACATGAACTTAATGAGGTTCAACAAAGCAAAGTGCAGAGTTTTGCACTCGTGTTGGGGTAATCCCAGGTATGCATACAGACTGGGAGAGGAAATCCTTAAGAGTAGCCCTGCTGAGAAGGACTTGGGGATCCTGGTAGATGAAAAACTGAATATGAGTCATATATGTCCTCTAGCAGCCCAGAAGGCCAATGGTATCCTGGGCTGAATTAGAAGAGGGGTGGCCAGCAGTGTGAGGGAGATGATTGCCCTCTACTTTGTCTTTGTGAGGCCTCATCTGGAGTACCGAGTCCAGGACTGTGGAGCTTTGGGGGAGTATCCATAGAAGGGCCACAGAGATGATCTGAGGGCTAGAGCACCTCTCCTAAGAAGACAGGCTGAAGGAGCTTGTTCAATCTAGAGATGAAAAGGCTCCAAGGAGACCTCATTATGGCCTCCCAGTATTTAAAGGGAGATTAAGGGAGAAAAAAAAAAAAACCATCAAATTTTTACGCAGATAATGATAGGACAAGGAAGAATGGTATTAAACTACAGGAATGAAGATATAGATTAGATAACAGGGGAGGTTTTTCACCAAGAGGGCAGTGAGGTGAGAGGTTGTGGATGTCCCATCCCTGGAGGTGTTCAAGGCCAGGCTGAATGGGGCTCTGGGCAACCTGACATAGTGCTTGATCTAGCAGTTTGCTGGGGTGGCTGGAACTTGTTGATCCTTGAGTCATTTCCTGCCCAAGCCATTCTATTATTCTTTGATCTCTTAAGGGGTTTCATCAAATCTTCTCCCACTCCAATTTCTTTTCCAGAAGACCTACATCTGATGAATCTCTCAATGAGAGTAGGCCATTGTAGTGACACAGACACTTATACACAGCAGTATGAAAGTTTTATTTAAAGAAACAGAGAAACTGTAGTGATCTCAAAAAATTTCTAGCTACTTCAGTTTTAGTGCTTTGTTCTGGTGTTGTTTTGATTCTCTTGGTACAATTTTCCTGGTCGAGCTTGACACGGCAAACACTGCAGACAAAAAGGCACAATCTGCACCATTGGTAGTTCTGCTGGAAAGCTTTCTGCTTAACTAAATGGTCTGAGCTACCATTGCTTCCCAAACCTGCTCCAAATTTCAGCAGCAGTCTCTATACTTCCCAAGCTACATCAACCACAAGCTACTTCTAAAAGTTGACTGTGAAGTGGGCAAAAAAGCCTTGAATGTTTGCTCTCCTGATCTCATGCCTCAGCCAAAAAGAGATTCTCGCATTCTATATACTACTCAATCTCTTGTGATTAGCCACTGTACTTCTCACAGTATTATATGTGTCCTTTCTGCCAACCTCTCCCATTCACCAGTCAATCCAGCCTCAGGTTTTTGCCAGTTGAACTTCAATTCAGCAGTATGCTTACTTTTGAATACCCATTGCTCTAGTCCCTTTGGTCATCTGTAGCCTCACATTTGCAACAAGTCTGTTATGTTTCAGCATTGCAGAAGATACAGGAAGCAAAGGATTGTCCAGAGCTTCTATAATCATGGCCAGAGAGCATATGAACAGTTACTGAATGGTTGCTTGCTGCAAAATGAAATCGATCCTTAAAATATGTGACAAAATCTAAGGAAACATTCAAACTTTCTACTACTAAGCAATTCAATGACAAAGTGGCTTCAGAGTTAAGAACTACTTTACCTTTCTGTGTGAGCAAAATTCATAAGCACACACACAAAAAAAGAAAAGACTGTCAGATAAACAGACCCTCACACACTTATTGCCTCTGGCATAGAATTCTGTAGTCCATTCATCAGCTGTCTCTGGGTCACTGTAACAGCAAAGAGCTTTTAATGCCCTGGGCCCATCTTCCTCAGCAATGCTAAAATGCAGACGTTGTAGATGGAGGTTAAAATATATTTTTAGAAGCTGTATGTATCTCAATATCAAGTTATATGAACTACTACTGAAATGTAAATAATTTTCACATTATTTAAATCTTAGCATACATCAAACTGATGCATACTGAGCATACAGTAATATATGCACTGTTAGGCTACCATGTACAGACTGCAATAAGTATTTCCACGTGTTTTTTGAATGTAGTTTGCAAGAGTCTGTTGGCTTTGAAGGGACGACATGCCAAGTGTTCCAGTGTGAGAGATTTGGTTGGCATTGAGAATGTTTATCCCATGTATTCTTACCATTCATATAACCCACAGATGAGCCCAAGGCACAAATCCAGACTAACGTGCTGTACAGAAAGCAAAAGAAATCTTGTTTCTACCACCAGAGAACATCTGTATCTTGTTATCAGAAGCTACATTTCAGAGAGTGGCCACTTCTCTATTTTTAAACCTGTTTTGTATGGGAAAGTTCCAGTCCTAAAACAGACCTGTGGATGTCAGTGTAATGTATGCCTATTATCACTGTAGATGAAAGCCATCAGAAAAAAATGTAAATCGTAATAAAATTGCCAGGTATTCAATAACAAACTGTTACAGCTTTCAAATGACAGGAAAGTTCTGGCCCAGAGCAATCTGATGTAGCTTCAGTGTTGGTCCTGGTCTGTGCACTAGCATTGAAACAGATGACCTCAAGAGGTCCATTTTGGCCTCAGTTTTATTATTTCAAAAAATTATAGTTACCAAAGTGACATATAAACCATCTTGAAAGTTTATGGAATACTAACTTATACCTTCACATTTCAAGTAATATGCATGAGGAGGCAGGTCTTTAAACTGGAGATGAGAACTTTAGAGAGCTGGGCAATCACAAACCATGTGAAGTTTAACAAGAGCAAATGCCAGAGTCTTTACCTAGGAAGGAGCAACCCTGGCTTATATAGACTGGAGGATGAAAAGATGGAGAGCAGCCCTGCTGAAAGGAATTTGAGGGTGTTGGTCTACAGTGTGCCTGGGCAGCCACAAAGGCCAACCACATCCTGGGGCGCATCAAGCACAGCACTGTTAGCTGGTCAACGAAAAGGGTTGTCCCACTCTACACAGCACTGTTGTGGCCTCACCTCAAATGCTGTGTGCAGTGTACAAAAAGGACATAAAACTATTAGAGAGTTTCCAAAGGAGGGCTAATGATGATGGTGAAGGATGTAGAGCAGAAAACATATAAGGAACAGCTGATGCCCTTAGGTTTGTTCAACCCAGACAAGAGAAGACTGAGGGGAGACCTCATCTTCCTCACAAGGGGGAGCAGAGGGGCAGGCACTGGTCTAACCTCTCTGACAACAGCAATAGGACCCAAGGGAACGTATGAAGATGCAACAGAGGAGGATCATGGTGGATATCTGGAAAAGGCTCTTCACCAGGAGGGTGCTGGGGCACTGGAGCAGGCTCCCCAAGACAGTGGGCATGGCACCGAGCTTGCCACGGTTCAAGAAGCATCTGGACGATGCTCTCAGGCATGTTGTCTAATTTTTGGGTGGTCCTACGTGGAGCTGAGAGTTGGACTTGGTAATCCTTATGGGCTCCTTCAACTCTATGATTCTACAATGGAAGTAAATTGCAAAGTTTCCACTGATTTCAGTGGAATGCACTGTCAGTCTGAGAGGTCTTCCACCACACGAATATACAGTGGTAAAAATACTGCATGTGATGATAGCTAGAAAGAAGTGTCTGAGTGACCTCTAGGGTACTGAAGCTGTTCAAACGAAGCTGTCTTTTTCAACCCTGAACACTGAGCATTAATAAAAACTAACCCTTTGGTATACCTAAACGGTGGGTAAATATGATCTATGTATTACTAATGATAGGAAGAGAGGCTGAACATAATGATTTACCCAGTTAAAAACACAGCACTAGCCGTGTTATTGAAAGACAGCAGTCCTGACTTCACGCTCCCTTCCTTTCTTCAGCACTGGGATGAAGGTGAAATGTCAGTAAACGAGAACTACTGCAAGCTACTGCTCAGCAGGCCAGAAGTCCTTTTAATGCCCCAGCATGGAAGGAGCAGTTTATAGCTTTCATACAACCTTTGACGCCCTATTTGCAACTTTGAGAGATGGCTGCTGTAATTTGTCCTAATGCCCATTTCCTGGCTTGCTCACGAATTCAGTTTCACTGCAGTGTCTATATAATACCTTAAATGCTGGCAATATAGTCTCCATTCAGCAGTTAAAGCAAGTATGGAGTGTACTGTAGTAAAACAAACAGCTGTACCCTACACAGAATAGTTCAAACCTCCAAATGAAATACTGAAACGAATCTCTACAGTGCGTCTAGCTTTATTGCACAGAGAGATGAGTCCATGAAGACCATATACACAGAAGCATTATTTTTTGATGGAAGCGTAGTACTTCGCTGTTAGAAAAGCAGTTTTGACTGGTTTTCCTGTGCTCTTCTTGTAAGTACCATGTACCCAGCTGTCCCTTTTATACAGCTTTATGTATCATTCTATGTATTATTTATCCTTCGATAAGACAGAGGCACACAGGAGTCAGAACTCGTTTACATATCAGTTATGTAGTAAGTTACTGCTGCTATTGTACAAAAGGTACTTTTGTTCACTCAGCAGTCCTATAATCCACTGATGATAAAAAGTCTCGATTAAGAGACAGTTGTAATATTTCCCCCTAAATATATTATAGTACTATATTGATTTAATGGCCTGTTAATTTTAAAGTGTCTATTTTGAAAATAGTTGCACGTAGTTGCCTTTATTATTAAAAAAAGTATGGAATTGGAGTATTCACGTTAAAGAAAACTAAGGCAGAACGTCCATCTTCTCAACTCTAATAGACGCTCGTTCTTCATCTTTTTCTTTTCAAACACAAGAAAGCTCAAAATACTTAAACCAGGTTTAGTTGAATAAGAGAAATAAGAGGACTGCCGCGCAGAAAATGACTAAATTATGCTCAGTTTAGGGGTTCCACTTTTCTCTTTTGCCTCAGGCTTTTGGGACATTAAGACCACGTTATAAATCCTGGTCAGTGCTTTCTTCTAAAGAGCAGAAATGAGAGTTTATTAGCATCACAGCAGTTGCCTCAATAATGACAAAACAGTTGCTCATTACTGCTCATTAGATTCATATTAGATTCATTTGCAATAGCAATACATCTTCTATTCATATTCAATTGCAAAACAACAGATATGATTTGACACCTGCTGTAGTACAGAATTCATTAGGAAGTAATAATACAAATAGGAATTCAACGGATGGACTGATGGGTCTGAAATTTGTCATTTAATGTAGAATTTATATAGGATAAATACCACAGCAGGCAATCAGCTTTTTCAAATCGTATGTGCTGCAAGAAAATAATTACACACACAGAAGCATGTATGTATGTCTGCTCTTTGCATATAAACATACATACAAAAAGAAAATCAGCAGTACCATATGCAATATGCTACGTACACTATAAAATAAATGAGCTCTTCCTGGCAAAATCCCTAAAATACAGCTTAACGTAGTTATTAATTTCTAGAACTAGGGAAATATAAGCAGTTTCAATTTCCTCAAAGCATTAAGTAAATAAGTAAACAGGCCAGACGTTCCCTTGAAAATATCTGGGCCAAACAGAGCACAGGATCTTACTGAAACAGTGCTTAAATGCCAGTGCCTGAATTTACTTGACTCCTGACTAGTGCACAGCCACTGTATCACTGTACATAACAGTGCTTAACTGGGCTGTAATCCCTCCTTTCTCTAGCAAATCTTGCCAGCCAAAATAAAATTATCTCAAAACTCAGTTCTTGCCTTCCTTCCTGTGCAGGGGATGAGACTATACCCAAGTAACAGGCCTTCCTGTCATGGAGAAGTAGAAGCGTGTGCTGATTTCAAAACCTAACCCTGCCTCCCCTACAACAATTCATCTTTCATGATAGTTCTGATGTTATTCTTTAACGTACACAACAAGCACCTCCTTGCTATCCTGCTTATCAAATTAATTAATCCCGTAATGTTCAAGCAAAGGATTTTCTGTTTGTTCTTAACCTACAACATTCCTACTGAGTTGTCTCAGTCTGAAAAAATGCAGAATTTTGTTTACTTTACCTCTGGAAATAACTTTCTTCTGAACGCCTTTTCATACCTATCTTTTACAGAGACTTTCTTTCAGCAGAAGAGATCCTCCTCCAACACAATATACTGTTCATCTAGTTCTGTTTTCCACAAACAAACAACAAAAACCCATAACAACAAAACCAACACAGCAAACTCACACCACAAATACAAGCATTACTCTCCCTGAATCATTTTAGAGATACTGCTCACAATTTGACTTTTTCACAATTTGACTCACAATTTATCTTCCTGATAAACTTTCATATCATTTTTCTGAACTGCAGAAGATAATAAAGATGAATTCTCAATAAAAACTATCAAATACATATTCTAAACTTCACAATGAAAGTACAGCTAAGGATAGAAAGACCTGCAGAGATACTAAACTGGTAAACCATGCTGCATGGGAACTGCTGAGTTACAGCCTGAACCACTGATTGATCACCTGGAGAAAAGCCCCAGTCAGCCCTGGAAGCATAGGTGAAACTCTACCCCTCTTAGACCTCATTTAAGGGCTGACTGGCACTGGGGAAGAATCTCTTGATAGAGATCCTTTCTTTGTGGAGTTTTTCCTGTGAGCCTAGATCTTTGCAGATGGGTGAGCATTCTTCTTTTGTAACATCTTCTCATGGTGCTGGTCCTGCTGCCATCACACATGCTACAATCCCATCAGCTTTTGTAAAGCTACAGCCCTTTAGACTGGCTGAAAGGTAGCGCATTACATTATTGACTTTCTTTGCTCTTGCTGGAAGAACACTTACTGCAAAACCACATTACTGGGCAGTCTCCAGTTTGAGGACTGTTGCATGTGATCCAGTTTAATTTCAATCCTCCACATTAGACCTGAATGCCAACATTGCCCAAGATCTGAAACCACATTTGGTCTTAAATGCTGTGGCCAGTTTTCTGTCAAAATACTTTTTTCATCATAGTCTGCCTTAAAGCCCTTCTGCTTTACTTCCCTGGAAAGAAAGACACCTGCTGGAAGACTATGCAGATCTACATTTGTTTGGTGTTAGAAACTTCACACAAACATGGCCAGTGTGCATTCATTCAGCTTAAGATGGGAGGGCAAAAGTTATTTATCTTCCTGATAAACTTTCATATCATTTTTCTGCATAGAATTTCTATGTATTCTCTAGAGAGCAATCATATCTCCTGATTGTCAAGCTTATCTGGCCTCATAAACTTAAGATTCCGTCCAATATACTATTTTTTGAGTTGTTTTGTAGGAACAGCTTTCCTTCCACAGAATCAATGTCTCTGCAGTTAGGCAAATCAGGAAATTTTGTTCTGCATTCTTGTATATACTTGTATATATACTGTATGTATATATTTCTTGTATATATACTCTAATGGCTCACATCTTTATATTCACCAGTAAACTGTATGAGGAGATTTCTGCCTTGTTGCTGTTGCTTGGCAAATTAGCGTCACTGAATTAAGGAGAACCACGAGTAGATTCTTAGCAAATATTAGGGGTTAAAAAAGAAATAAAAACAGTGTATTTTTCATTATCTCCACAATCTCCTTTTTCCTGCCCATTTCTGCACCCCTTTGCAATTCTCGTGCTTATCTGCACACTGTCCAGGTTAATTAATCATTTCCCACGTGGTTCTGTACTAAATGCCTTGCTGAAGTCCTGTTGAATCAGAAATCCCTATGAATTGGATGTACCGTACTTCTCTTGCCTAGCACATTTGTTGTCTTAGCAAAGAAACAGATCAAGGTAGCTGCATTTTTTCCTGTTTTCCATTTATTCTCACAAACCTTTGTTATTCTTTCTTTCAAAGTTTTCTGCAAAGCTGCAGGCTGTTTAAGTCACACTGCCAAATTTTCAGTTGCTCAAACTACTTTCTCTCCTTTCTTAACTTATTTTCTGTATCGTAATATGTCATTCTAGACATTTATTTTCTTTGCTGTCTGTGAACTGTGGAATGGAAGTTGTAATCTTCCTTCTTGACTTATATCACCTGACACGAAATATTCAAAACATGCATTAAACTGAAAGACCGCTCATAAAAGTAGTGTTTATAAAAGACATACAAGTATTCCTCCTCTATGTAAGTGGGCACCGTTTTCTCAGGACCTCTGGAAACTATGCAGCATTATTTAAAGGTTATTTCAACTTCCACCCTCCTATCCCTCCCTGTCATAAAATCATATATGCTTACTCTGCAGGAAACATTTAAAAACAACAGGGCTTTTCCGCTTCAGCCAAGCATTAGAGCAGCATTTCTGGACCTACATTTACAAGATTGCTATAAACACAAATAAATAAAAATAGCACACGCTCTAAGCAAAGGCTAAATAGAATAAGCTAACTG
This sequence comes from Lagopus leucura, assembly GCF_019238085.1. NCBI lineage: Eukaryota > Metazoa > Chordata > Aves > Galliformes > Phasianidae > Lagopus > Lagopus leucura. The sequence continues at coordinate 101,270,667 of NW_024962252.1, forward strand.
CTTTCAAAGTCAGCTGCAAAGGAAACCATTGCAGAAAGCAGAGGACAATAGAGCAGCTATTAACCAAAGCTGCCAAATTAGCCTATCTGTCTCCTTTCCCAACTATGATTCTCTGCATGGAACTGACTGCATGGCAGTGGATGGTGGAGCATTATCAGGTAAGGACTAACCATTCCATTCCAGCATTCTGGGCATGCTGGAAAAGGGATGCATCACTATGTTGGATTTATTATGCAGTCCATTCGCCACTTCACCACTATTTAATTATTATTATTATTTTTTTAACCAAATTGAAAGCAGTCAGAACAGTCATTAAAATGCAACAGCTTCCTAATTTCTCCTGGGGAAGAAGGTATCGGCACCCTGCCTTTTTCATTTGGGATGTGATCTGAGAAATAACAATGCAAATATATTAATATTGCATGGTCAGGGCTATTTTCTATTAATATGCCATTAATATAATGACCTTTGCACTACGTTTTCAGATTATGAGGATCAATATTTATTCTTAGGTCAGGGGAAAAAAATAATAAAAAAATCAATCTTGCAGTAAAATGAGTCGTATTTAATATATCACATCATAATAATTAAGTTTATATATATAAAGTAGCACTGATAGGTGAATAATGGGTGCTGTGATGGATGAGTTTCCTTTCCCAAACAGCTTTAGGTAGATAAAGCTCAGAAATTGAAAGACCAGATTAGTGCATGCACCTTTCTTCCTAAGTGCATTGCCAAGCTCCTAGTGCTACTATTCCTGCAATTCCTTCATTTTCATCTCTAAATAGACATCAGATCTATCTTTTCAAAGGATAAGTAACAGAGATCACAGGAATTAAACAGCCTTTCTTGCTGTTTGTGCCAGTCTTTGTGCCTTGGACAAGATGTACAAGAGTGTCAGTGGATAAGAACATACTTATTTCCTGTGGTCACTAGCTTTGTGCGTTTTTTGTGTGTTCCACCTGCACCTGTTGTTGGAGGGGAAACAACAAGAGAAAGAAGAACATATATTTGAGCTGCCCATGTTGGAAAACCGATTCTAATACATCATGCATATCATGATAATGTAGGGAAAATGTTTCCCATCATAGCAGCAGTAGCAATAGTATGTACATAGTAACTCTTAAAACAAGCCAACTGGATTGCTTCACCATGGAAAAAGTGAGACAGGTATGAAATTATTCCTTTAACATCAGCAGCAGAGCCAGGATTAGGATTACTAGAATTACTCCCATAAGGAAAATCATTTCTGATCTCCATTACTTTAGCCACTTGATATTTTGCTCTCTTCTGAAAACACAATCCACCCCCACAACAATAAGAAACAATAAGAAACATTAAGTCCTAGCATATTTTTGAATTAAATAAGTGTGGCTAAAGACCATTTATTTTCAATGCTTGTAAGTAATTTCCTTCTAAAGGTATGAGAAGTAAAATCCCTGACGTACAAGAAGAGATAGGATATGCACCCATGTTCTACGTATCTTTTTAGTTAAAGCAGTAGGAACTGGCAGATAAGTCATAGAGGCTAAAACAACCCCTCTAGGACTATCCTTGCTGGCCTGGCAAAGGGCAGTGCAGGAGTCAGTCAGTCATTCATTTAGGCTACTTGGCATTAAAGCAAATGTCACGTATTGCCGTTGACATCTCCTGTATTTTAATATAGCATTTCAAATAATTTGTTTGTAGATTTATTTTTAAGATAAATGTTTTAAGATCTCCTTTTTTTTTTTTTTTTTTGCATTTTCTTTAGAGAGAGGCCTAATTTCTTGCCTGTTTTATAAAGGTCTCACCTGTTTCTTCTGCTCTGTTTAACACATAAAAGCTTTAATACCTTGAACTTATCACGAGATACAAAATACAAGAATTGTCTACATACAAAACCTTAATCGGTCAGGAAGTTGGTAAATTATGTCTTCATGCCATCCATATTGAGCGTCCATTACTCCTGGACATAGCACATTAACTGACTCATTAGCTATTTCAAACCATATGGACTTAGGTTTTGGGTGGGCTGCTCTGATAATATCCTGAGGTGAGCTTCCTAATTATTGTAATTACGTGATCTCAATCATGGGGCCAGTCACACAAAATAGTGTCAAGAGTCTTTAAAATGGGAGTCGGTGCACCCAGACAGTGACTGAGTTGAGCAACATGCCCCCTGGATGTTGGAGATCCCCTGATACCGCAGAAAGTAATTACTCTAAAAGTTCTAAGAAATAGGAAGCAAGAACAATAACAATTGAATTAGCACAGGTACACAGAAATCTGTGCTCATGCACAAACAAGTGGATTTCTCTGTAGTAATTGGGAAAAGTGATTTCTTGTTTACGGTTTTAATACAGAGATGTTACATCTCTACTGTAAATTTAGGCATGATACATTAAACAAAGGCATCTGGATTGGAGGGGGACAATTAACAGTGGAAATACTAAAATGGCAGTGCTAAGTACCACAGAAGTGTCACAGTGCAACAGTGAGAGAAGTTAGAAATTGCTCACCTAACTCAACAAATCTAAGATTTGTGTATGTGAGGCTGCAAGATCCTGTGTAACTGAAGTTATAATATTAAAGTTTAGAAATGAGAAAATAATGCTAAAACATAGGTATACTTTAAAACAAAGATATAAACAGGCAGTCTTCAAACATGGATAAAAAGTTTGTTGTTCTGTTAAATGCCTGAAGAAAGCTCTGGCTCTCTGATAATTTCACTGCATTTTTAACACTTAACTCGTATTAACAGCACAATGCTTTTTATCAACTTCTGAAACTTACTCTGTCAAGAGAGTTAGGAGTAGTGCAATGCTTCAGAGACAAAGAGCAGGATAAAACTTGTGGCTTAACCAGGCAGGTGCTGAGCACCACACAACTGTTTGCTCGCTCCCCTCTTCCCAGTGGGATGGGGGAGATAATTGGGGGGGGAGCGGGGGAGTAGAACTTGTGGATGGATTGAGATAAAACTATGTTCTAAGATAGAGGAAAGGATAATAGCTATAATGAATATACATAAATATATGTATGTAACAAGCGATGCACGAGGAATTGCTCACCACCCCTGACCCATGCCCAGCTAGTCCTAATTCTGTTCCCTCCCAGCTCCTTGGGCCCTTTGCTGCAAATAGCCTTGGCTCTGTACAGTGCTATTTAGCAGAAACTATAAACATTGGTATGTTATCAACTTTCTTCTCCTACAACCAAAACATAGCATCCTACCAGACACTCTGAAGAAAATAATCCAATTCTAGATGAAACTAAGACAAAACTCCAGTTTGTACCTTCCACTTTCTGGAGCAGCTCCTAGGTGCCAACAAATTCAAGAAGCCAGATACTTAATAGCACAGTACATCCGAATATACAGCTAGATAGTGAAAGCAGGTATTCAAGAGTTACTTAGGGAACTAAACTTGTTTCACAAACTGAAAGGACTTCTGCTGGTAACTAGATGCCTACAGTCAAATTACGGATGAGCCATCATGGCAACATAGCACCACTGTTTTCTTTTTCAAGAGAACAGTGGTAATCATAGCTGCATTGATTCTGCAGAGAAGCTAGGATTTGCTCATATTTCACATAGCAAGATAGATATTGCAAGAAATACAAATTCAAAAAAAAGCCTGTCAATATTGGAGCCATTTATACCAACGTGCAAATAGCCTGTTGCACCACTTGCAAAACACTGCTCAGAGTTTGCACACACCAAGCTGCATGAAGGATTGATTCCTAATGAGAAGGGCCCGTGGCTCTCAGCTGTTGGCAGCAATGTGCCATTAATAAGTAAAATAACAATAATTTGATTTTCAGTGCCTACGTCTTGAGTCTCAGAAGCTGACATCTTTAGGGAGCATGTGTTCATTAGAACAATAGTATCATAAGCACTATTTGCAGTAGTAAAATACTCACTAGGAGGAAAAGGTGTGCTTATCCCTTACCTTTAACGCAGACTACATACATTACTACATCTTGATCAGTAAGCCTTAGTTCTCCTTTCACCCAGCTAAAAAAATTTAAAAAAAACAACAATAACCCAGAAAACTACTCAGTGGAAAAAAAACTGTTTCTGTCTAGGCATAAGGTATGCAACTGAGGTCATGCTCAGTTGTGTGCTGGCAGGATTTGTATATTTTTATTCTTATTAGCGTACATATTTTTCTCCTGTAAGGATTCTTGAACTTAGCAATAATGTTGGCTGTCTTACCTTGAAGGGAAATAGCTTCCATCATAATTGGTGTTTCTGCAAGAAATAAAAGAACAAAAAACGAATGATCAACAGCAAAACCAAAAACAAAAAAAAAAATGACAAACCACCACACCAGAGAAAACACAAATAAATAAATATTTTAGGCATTTATATCCTCTTCCATCACAGTTCTCAAACTGCTAATTTGAAGCTACTGTGAAAGGGAAATTGAGGCTTTAACCTGACTAACGAGCTCATGTTTCTTGAGAGGCTTGCTGGCTGATAATAAGTGAGGTTTTCTCAGTCCTTCCCACAAAACACAGCAATGCTTTATTTTTAGGGTGAAGATGACCTACAGTTTCTTCCTAATCTGCTCTTTTTTTTTCCTCAAGTAAATTTAGTGAAGTTTGTTGCTTTTTAATTGGTTATATACATACGCTTATTTCTGGAGCAGGCAATTTACTGGCAAAATTGGTGTCGGCTTTTTTTATTTTCTATTTGCTGTGGTTCTTTATTAATAAGCACCTTGATTTAGATAACAAACACTCCTCAGAAGTAGCTTGAACTACTCAAGAACTTTTTGCAGTAAATCTTTATGATAACCGTAATTTCTATTGTATTTCCGCGCATTTATTTCTGCAAGTTTTTAACTCTCCAAATGATGACGAAAGCTTAAATGTTTAAGTCTTGTGTGTTTTTGTTCTGTTTTGTTTTTTTAGCCTTATCTAGGCTGAATAAGCCCAACTCCTTCAACCTTTCTTCATAGGAGAGGTGCTGTAAACCTTTGATCGCTTTATGGCCCTCCTCTGGACCTGCTCTGACAGCTCCACATCCTTCTTGTGCTGGGGGATGTAGTACTGCAGATGGGCCCCACAAGGGCAGAGTTGATGCAAAAACAAATGCTTCTTGTTTCTGGGATCTCTCTCCTCTGACTTGTAGAGAATATACTTTATTCATACCATGTTGAATTTTACAGCTTGTAAAGCAATCAGTAAAGACGGGAAAGATTTCAGATAGTCTTGCCTCTGGATGAAAACCTAGATGGTTGTCAACCTAGAACTTCTTTTAAGTAGTGCAAGACAACTTTTTTACAGCTGTGTGGGGTCTAAGTCTACCACCTATGCTGTATTTCTGCTGCATGAGTCACTTGGATGTTACATATATAACCTAAGTCTTCAAAAACATTAATGTGGTACATGCTACCAGCAATGAAAAAAGCCCTTTTTGCTGTAAGGTCCTTACTATGTTTTATTTTAAAAGTCCTTACTTTTATCTTCTCCTCTACTGATGCTGATTGATGCTGATGCATGCTTTGCAGTCATGATCTGTTACTTGCAAAGTGTAGACACAGAAGATGATCTGGATTTTGCTTATTCTCTTGGAATCATCCCCCCCACCCCAGCAGGGCCTTGATCTGTTGGTAAAACGTTTTAGCAATTGCATGGAGACTGTGAAGGTCCATCCGGAGAGAAGAGCAGCTGAACAGTGAAGTGATTAGTGCCCTTTTTTTTCTAAAACAGTCTGAAGATGAGATCCAAGGTATGCCTGGGTGTATAGATTAGTGATAAAATGCAAAGACTGAGGTTGGATGTCAGGGGGAAGTTCTTTGCTATGAGAGTGGTGAGGTGCTGGAACAGCTGCCCAGAGAGGCTGTGGATGCCCCATCCCTGGAGGTGTTCAAGGCCAGGTTGGATGGCGCCCTGGGCAGGTATGAAATGTGGAGGTTGGTGGCCCTGCATGCGGCAGGGGGTTGGAGCTTGGTGATCCTTGAGGTCCCTTCCAATCCCGGCCATTCTGCGGTTCTGTGGTTCTGTGGGAGCGGCACGGCGCGCGCTGAGCGCAGATCCCAGGGCGGGAACGGCGGCCATAGGGCGGGAACGGCGGGAAGAGGAGCAGCGGGCGGGCAGAGCGCGCGGCCCGGCCTTGGTTGTCCCGCCCCGTCCCCGCCCCGGGGTTTCCCCCAGGAAAGCGGTGTGCCGCCCAAGAGAGGCCTGCGGGAAATTCCTTGTCGGGAAGTTGGTGAGCGGAGGCGGGGGGAGGCCGCGGGCGCTCAGGGGGCCGGGGGGTGTCGGCGGCGAGGACGTTGGCGGCCGGCTGAGGGTGGGTGTGCGGCTGGCGGGGCTCGGCGCCTCCCCGACGGCCGCGGAGTGCTGGGCGCCTTCCTCGGGCCCGGCCGGCAAAGGATCTCGCTTTTTTCGGAGGAAAGTCAACTTTTTTTACTTTCCTTTCATCCCCTCAGGGTGCGATGCCGCCCAAGGAGCGCGGCAGGGGCAAGCTGCCTGTTCCTCTGCCGAGAGACATGATCCTGAAGGACACCGAGGGAAAAACGTGGAGGCTGGGCAGCCAGATCGGCCAGGGCGGGTTTGGCCTGATCTACTTAGGTAAAATGCGGTGTATTGAGGTAAAACCCTCAGTAATGATAAGGGCGACGTGTGAGTTTCGTCTTGATGTTCTCACGTGAATCAGAGGCATAAACCGCAGGAGGTGTAATTGCCAGTCTTCATTTGTTTCTGTATTTATTCTGTACTTATTATGTTTCTGTACTTTCTTCAGAAGAAACTTTCACTTGGTGTGAGTGTGGCAAGGAATGAGTCATTGTGAGGCACTTTGTAAAGCATTCTGAGTCACTGCGCATATGCAGGCAGCTATTGCTGATCTGTAGGAAAGAACAAATCCTGTTTTCACAGGCAGCATTATAAGTTTTGTTTTTTTCTTCTTCTTTCTACTGCATGTGTGCAGTTCCGGTCACTCATCTTCTGAAGTAATGCAAAAGATGCTTTTTTTTTTTTTTCTTCTTCTTTTTTTTGCTTTAGTAAAGCAAAAGATGTTCTGCACAGAGGCTCTTCTTCACCTCTGTGAAACCACACTGAGTCTAGCAGTGCCCTGCAGACCTAAAAGGAGTTGTCCATCAGTGTCAGACTGTAGGATCAGGCACCTACTGCATAAAGAGATGCATTTTCTTTATAAGGATTAGTGTGTTTCCTCTTGTCGTGTTTGCAGTCATAAATGAGGAACTTGCATGCCACTATTCTTTCAGTAGCAGACTTACTATGATCTTTGTTGTGACTGGTTAACTCGTGCTTGTCTGTTTCCAACTGTTTGGGAACACTTGCACCAAACTGTTCTTCCTTTCCTTCTTTTTTTTTCCTCCTCTTGTCTGTTATGGCTAATCTCAGCAGAATGTCAACTAAAGGCCCATCTTTTGTTCCATGATGTGATGATCCCATATGTGGTCAGGTGTTGTTTGCCTATAGTTATACTTCCAGCTAGTAATGTGTGGCTGTAAATTGAAGGGAAGTGGACAGTTTTTCTTGCACATCTGGACTTCAGGTTTGTGTGGAAATTTATTTTTTTTATATTTATTTGTTTATTGGAGAGAGGGTGGGACTGAAGCCATGTATAGGCACTGAGATTTCAGTGTAAATAAAAAAAATTAAGAAAAAAGGAAAAAAGCCACTGCTTCTGCTTTCCAACAAAGTAAACACAGTCACGGGAAAAACTTTGATAAAATTAGAAAATTAAGGCTGTGTTTGTTCATCGGTGGTTTGTTGTAACAATTATATGAGTAACTGGCAATAGCTGCTGGCCGTGGCCTACATCTGCCCTATATTTAAGGGTTTTTTTGTTTTTTGTTTTTTTCTTTTTTTGGACTAGTTTTGATGTGCTCTGCTGCGCAGAATTTCCGAAGTGTGTGATTTGAGGAAGAAACTGTTGTGAATCCTTATGTTCGTGTTAAGAGTTTGAGTATATCTGGTGGGCTTCTATAGTTTCATTTCTTCTGGAATTGATGCAGTTCACATGTACCTAATGGCTCTGCAAACTGAACCAGTGGGGATGATAAGAGTTTCAGCTATCTGCGGTTAGAGGAGTCAAAGGCCAGCATGCTAAGAATATTTACATTCTTTTTCTTCTGATGTGTATGATAGCTTTTTATGACCTTCTTTATACTGCTGGTTGTTCACATTTGAGAGTTGCTGTACCTAGAGAAAATATGAAAAATGTTACCATAAGAAAACAGAGCTTGGCGGGAGCTAAGAAGTAAAATTACGTTACTTCTGGATATTGCCATTCAAGGATGAATCGTGGGAGAGGGTACAGGGATGTCAAGTGGGGGTCAGGATCCAAAGGAATGGCAGACAGAAGCTTTTAGAAGGCTCTCACAGAGGAGGGTGTGCAGATGCAGTGCAGAAAGTAAGGCTGTAGCTGTGGGTGTAATTCAGGCCAGACAGAAAAGTTCCTGAGTCAAAATGTAGCTGCCATTTACAGTCAAATTGCAGTGGACCTTGTGTGTGGTATAGCACGTGGAATTCAGTTGGTATCTTATAGATTTTATCAGTTATTTGCCTGATTGTTCAGACTGCTGAGATGATTTCATGTCTTGTGGTGTTGCAGTTTGAGTCCCACTGGACTGGAACAGGAAGCAGTCAGTGGATTTGCTGAGAATGAGAATACAGCCTGGAACCCTTGGTATTGCAATTAGATGTCTTGTCATAAGTGACACCATAGCTGAAGAATTACAGCTGCCACTTGTAATCGTGTTTGTGTTCTTTAATTTTTTCTTTTAGGATGACAGTGAATGTTACATGTAGGACTGAACTGAAGGCTTTGTTCCCCTTATACCTTATCTTACAATTAAAAGAGGTAATGGGCAAAATATATCCTCGTATTGACACTGAGTGAAACTTTCTTGTTTGTCCACATCCTTATCTTAGATGCATGTTCATATTTAGTAACGTGTACCATATCCCTACAGAAGAGAGTCTGAATGGCAAGGAGAGTGATGATGATACACAGATTCTTGGTGCTGAGCCAACTTCTTTCTCTGTGCTTTTCAGCCTAGTTTCTAATACGTATGCAGCAAAATGTGAGAGTGGCCACTAAAATTTCAGTGAGAAGCTAATGCAGAAAGAACTGTGGAGAGGTGGGTAAGACAGGAAAGTGGAGTCGGATTTGATTCCTTGCCAGATATGAGCAGCACGGCCCTTTTATAAAAGTAAAGGTTAACTTTTCTGGCTGTATCTTCTAACAAGTATTTTTACTGTAGTGGTGTAAAGATTTTGATGTGCGTTGTTATAGCTTAATTTGCCATTAAGGGTACTCCATACTCCATTAATCTATACCAATGTACTTGAGATATTTTACACGATCTCTGCAAAACGTGTTTACTGGAGATGCATTCCTTGGAAGGTTCACTGAATCAAAGCTGCTGAAAGCCATTCACTAACCTGGAGCCCTACAATGCTGGGAGTCTCTTTAGGAGCAGGGCTTCTAATTATGTAGGTGACAGTTACCAGTAGCTACAAGTTTTGTTCTGCATTGTGAACATTTTCACTGTTTTTTCTAGTTGCTCTTTCCTGTCTGTGAGCCATCTTGTCTGTTTCTCTGTTGACTTGTTCCTTCCCTTGGATTTCTTTTGCATTTTTATTTTAACCAGGATAAATAGGAGGAGGCTGGCAAATACTGATTCCTCCTAATGCTCCCAAAAAGCTGCCTTTCCTCTGCTGCCAGAAGCACTAGGAACTGTCTAGAGATATTCTTTCAAACATTGCTTTTGTCTCAGCAAAAGCAGTACGGATCATACACTGGACCTACCTATGCTCTGACATGCTGGTTTTTGTTCCTGGTGCTGATTTGCCATCCGATACCTCAGACAGAACCATTACCCCTTTGATAAGGCAGGAACAGAATGGAGAGTAACCAGGGGAGGACATGACATATTGTTGGTCTCACAAATAGGTTGTAGCCCTGTGGAGCACCATGGCAGAACATACAAAAATGAAGCTAGAGTTGAGGAGGGTGCTACTGAGAGCCTTACATCCTCTCATTTATCTTACTGATTGCAGTCAGTAATTAACAGCGGTCTTTATATAAATCATTCTGTAGTCCTGCTGCAAGGACTCTATTAATGCACAATTTGGATGGAAAATTTGAATTCAGAAAGGTCACACAGTGTTTTGCTAAGACTCCATTGTTGCAATAAAACCTGGTGTACACAGCATTACCTGCTTTCAGACTTCTTTCTAACAAAAGCAGGTAGTTCTTAATACATGTACTTATATTTTGTTAGATTGTGTATTTTACTTGCTATGTGGTAAATGTGATCTAACTGTATTATAGCTGTATATTGCAATAGAACTTTATAAATGATAGGTAAAAAAGTTTTGAAACCATTTTTCATGACTGGCTTTGTAGCAGGTGTTTGTATGTTGCTGTTTGACTGCTATATTTGCAGGTGTTGTTAGGATATAAGAAGCTCAGGAAAGTGATAATGCAGCAGTCAGTGATGCTCTTGTCCTCCTTGGAGATCTGTCACTTGCCTAGCTATTTTTTCTTCTCCATTTTTTTCTTCTTTTTTCTCTCCATTTTCCAAGAGGAGGCAAAAAAAACCTAACCAACCAACCAAAAAAACCTGCCTGTGCACTAAACAGTGGTTGAATGGATGAATGTATTTTAGTACCAATGTCAGAGAGAGCTGTAGTCATTGTGGCCTCTTCTGACTTTGAGTTTGGACCATGGTTTGCTCTGCTGTTGACACTTTGAGACCTGGTGTTCTGAGAAATAGATTGAATGGGCTGAAATAAAGGTTTTTTCTATTTCAGAAGAAGAAATTTCCATGGCTAATTTGTACACCCTTGCTAGGGGGTATAATGTGCCAGGGACCAGAAGCATTGATTGCCATTATCCGTATTCTATCACGTTCTTAGTGTTCATTCCTTGGTTTGAGTTAGGAAGCAGATTTCAGTGATTGGTTCTAGAGAGATGAGGTACATAATTGCTTAAATTAACTTCTCCAAAATTATTTACTGTACTGCAGCAAATAAATTAACAATGCAGTAGCAATAATATCTAACTGTATATGTTCAGGATTATCTTTTTCAATTCAATGGAAAGAAGAATATTAATAGCAAAAAAAGCTGTAATTAAAAGCACTAGCAGGCGACTGACTAGGGATGGATCTTTCTCAAACTTCAGGTGTGAAAGTGCTTTTCAGCAAAGCACTCATTGTACCTGCAGGTGTGAACCTTAGTGTGAAAAAGTCATTGCCAGATAAATGCCACCTCAGGAAAGTATTGTTATCTAGTCAGTAATATTAAACTTTATGCAATCTACTTGCTGTATGTACATTGATAGCTTTTCACCCTATGGGCAAGTTAGAACGTACAGTTGGCCTCTTTTTGTTACTTAGCAGTTACCTAGGGCTGGTACTTGTTACAAGCTCAGATTGCTCCATCTGTTAGAGGAAATTCTCTTGCTTCTCCAAGTTCTTGCTGGTGTTGCAAGAGCTCATTACTATTGTGCTTCATTGTTCTGACACTTTTGTTTCCTTGTTTGTCCATATGCATGGTGATTTGGGAGCTGTTGTTTTGCTCTTTGTTTGTCCACTTTGCAGGCATTCTGATCAGATACCAAGACCCTGACATGCTAAGTAAAACTAAAAAGGGAAGAAGGCAGGTTTATTAATATTTTTTTTCCCAGTGAAGGAGGTATTTCAGAATAGGATTATATGTAAAAAGGAAAAACTGTGGTTGAAACATGTGGCACTTGTTGCCTTATGGAGGGCACTCTCTACAGCTGTCGTTGGCACCTGTAACCTACTGAAACTGGCATCATACCTTCTTAGTGGGCTCTACATCAAAATGGCAGATGGGCTAGAGCAGAATCTTGCCAGAAAACAGTTTGTGCACCACGTTTAGAATATTAGAGGCCTGAGCTCCTGTTTGAGAGTGCTGTAAGAGCAGACCATGTGTAGCTTTTCTGCCTAGGGTTAAAGGATGTATCATGCCTCTTCCAGCTCAGAGTAATTAACTTTGAAAGGCAAATGGGAGCTTCTGTTGCTGTGGAATGCAAAACTTTAGCTTTGGTGAATCACAAAGGTTTCACAGAGAGGTGTGTAAGCAATACAGTGAAATTTCCTGCCAGTACTGAGTGTCCTTCACTTGGAGGCATTCACAGGTGTCAGCAAAATGCTCTGACAGTTAAGCACAATTTTCTTTCAAAAAGCAGTTTACTTGTGTCCTGTGGAAGATGATTTCACAGGCGAGGCAGATGGACATGTATGTGTAATTCATGTAATAAAGCTACATTGGTAAGTCTACCTAGAAGAGGAATGTAGGAAAAAATATTCATAAACATTGCTTGGAAAAGAGTGTGTCAAGAAAGTGATGATGCATCGTCAGACACTTAAAGCACCGAATGTTTCAGTTCTTGGGGAAACACTGAATGGAAGGAAGTGCTGGGGAGGGAAGCTAAGAAGCCATGTTTTTTGCTTGCCTTTAAATATTTGCATTAATATTCTCCATATGTAGGATATATGTGTAATTGTGTACTAAACAGCAGATGTTATTTCTTGTTTATTTGTTTACATTCTGGTTTTAGTAACTGTAAAGCTGCAACTTGGATTATTTTCAGTTGTTAGATGCTCTGAGTGATGCTTTTGTCAGCCATTGGATTTAACAGCTGTTGGCTGACCTCAGCGGGGTCAGAGTTTTTTCAGGCTTTTTTATTGGTAGCTTGTAACATCGGGTTGTGGTATTTCTGATTAGGTACCCACTGAAACAAAGCAAAAGCTTAATGCTAGCAACCCAAGAACTTCTGAAATACTTTTTTCACGTTGCCAAAACAAATATATCCTCAAAATATGCAGCAGTGGCAAAGACACCAGCTGTGGACAGGAGCAGGGATGTTTTGCTAACTACCAAATCAGTGCTGTTTTCTTTTCAAAGTGTAAACTTTGTCAACAAAACTGGTTCTGTGAGAGCTATTGAAAATATTTCACCGTATTCCACATGTGACTGCCACAAATTAACTGCTAAATCTGTAACAAGCACATTTGAACTGGCAAGTAGAATTGACACCTTTCTTTGTCCTACTGCATGCAATTGTGGTTGTGGTTGTAGGAAAGCACAGTTTCTGTTCTAACAGCTCTTTCTGTTATCATGCCGTTATTAACATTTACAAAGCTACGTTGGTTAAGGTTGTGGCACTCAGCAACAAATTGGATGAAATCTGTGATTCAGGTGGATGATAAGACTGTAACTGCTGTGCCTGGATGAAATTAGGAAATTCTGGACAACGTGAGGTAAGTTATTTGCGGTGTTCTGTAGGCACTATAGTCACAAGTAATGACCAACACTGTGTATCCCACCACACTGCTTTGTTTCAGTATTTCTGTACTTTGCAGTGGCATGAGAGCTGTGATTGTAAAATGAAGGAGAGGAAAGAAAAATCGAGCTGTGCCCTTTGCAAATCTTTTGTGGGACTCTTCTTGGCTTGAGGTGGAAACAGCAGCAGCCCCTGCACGGATTCATCTTGTGCCAGTGTTCCCAGTTAACAGTGGTTTAGTGCACAGTGGTTTTGATTGTGTGCATACATGAACACTCTTCCCCCCCGACGTAAGGAAACTGCATCTGTATTTCATATGAGCAACACAGTGTAAAGTGGGAACTCTCACATTTGTTGTGCTATTTTAAGATACCCTTTACAAACATAATCTCACCATATAGTGCTTCTGGTACTCTGTGTGTACTTATACACCATCAGAGACCTCCTGCATATCAGCATTGCCCTCCTGCAGGGTCTCTGCTTACTGTCCTGCAGTCTAGCATTTAACTGATTGTAATATTATAAATAGCCATGTGCTACCACACAGAACGAGGCTAGCACATGGCTAATTACGAGTATACAGTAATTAACTATGAGCTAAACTCGCAGGAGAGTCTGTGGTGGTGGTCTATGAGGTATGTAATCAGACTGTTTGTTAAACCTTGGGAGCCTTTCCAGTCTGTTAAGTAACTATACATAGTAATGAGACCATTTTTTAAAAACCATTTATGTATATTTATGGACAAAAAAATAGTCTGTTTTATTTCTGCGCCATGGGTAAATGCTGCTGCCTGATATTTGAATAGTTAATTAAAATACACAATAAAAGGTTCATAGGCAACTTCTAGCTATCTGTAAGTATGCGATTATCTGAGCTTTATGTGCATAAGAGGTGTAGGATATTATCCGTTCTGTATGTTCTGCCTTATTTCATGTACGTGAGGTAAGGATGATCATTCAGTTTTTCCTTTTGTATATTTGAAAGTCATTTTCTAGAGCATCTGTTTCTCTGTCGTCTTGAGCTTTGTCTAAAAGTCTCTTCCTTTTCACATTGTGACAGATTGCAGTTAGGTTTGGTTTTATTTTTCTTCAGGATATTCATTCAGCATTACTCCAAAAAGCATCCGCACAGTTACAATGTGAGAACCATGAGGGTTAGGCCCTTTTGCTGGGCTATCTCCTGTTAATTGCTCTTCTTCGTTACCCTGACAGCTGTTACTGTCTGTTCCCGATTACATGAATGAGGCCTCTCTTTATAAAATGTCAAGATGTCTACAGGGAAGTTAGATCAGCCTTTGAAATACATTTGTTACTCCTCTGTACCTATCAAGCCTCTGTTAAGTAATTTGGTATTGAAATAATTTTTTTTATACACAGGTTGTTTTCTGATCCGTGTCAGTAAGAGAGTGCATCTAATTCTGCTTGAGTAGTGTGACATTACTGATTACAGTGAGAACACATGGGATGTGTTCTTTTAAGCTAGTATCTTCAGCTGTTAGCACCTAGCCCATGTGTGACAAAGAAAGATAAAAGCCTCAGCACCTGTGCCTTAATTCCCAGTTTAGTACAAGAAAATGGTAAGAACAGAGTTTACCAAAATTTCCTTCCTGTTCCTAAGAATAGTTTTGAATTGTGTACTGAACAGGACTGGTACCCACCCGAGTCCATGGATAGTTCATGCATTCCAGAGCTACTGTTTTGGAATACGTTCATTTTATCTTCGTGTGCCGTTAACAGAAACATTCATGGTGAGGTGATCAAGCTGACAACAGCGTGAAGGACAGCTGTGGGGGTTGGGGTGCAATGCTGCCACGTTGAACCCAGAGCCTGAGTAAAGTTGAAGGAAGATAATGACATCTGAAGAAATCTGTTTGTATTTTCTGACCCTAAAAATATATAAGCTTGGCTGGTTTGGTCAAGTTTACTTATCTTTATTATTTTTGTTGTGTGGATAAAAGTGGTCTATTTTTGGTGTGTGCTGACAGTTGAAGTGTTTCTCACCTGGACTGTTGTTGGTATTTGATCATTGCAAGAAGTTTGAAAGGAACACTTATTTCCTAGGAACTGTATTCTTTCTACTTTTTTTTTTTTTTTTTTTTTTTTTTTTTCCAATGATGATTCTAAAAGATGATTTAGTCTCATTAAATTTTAATCCCAGTATAGCTCTCTGTAGCTTCAGTACTATCAGAGAGAGCTGATAGTTCTCTCAGGGTCAGAATTAAATAGAATCACATTGTCTGTGCAGAAAGGTTCTGTCTCCTGGGCTGTAATTGGCACATGTGGTCAATTATTGTTTTGAAATTTCTGATTGTACTGAGGCACAATCCCTCGTCTCCACTTTTAGACAGGTGATGGCTGTGCTATCGCTAACTTAGGCCAGTGTCTAAATAATGTCAGAATAGAAATCGAGGTTCTGAGGCCGGAGTAATTTGGGTTAGAGGAAAGCCGACAATCTTGTCTAGAGGCATAATGTAGGTCATAACTTCTAAGTGGTGTCTTTGTCACGACAGTGGATTGACAGGAACCAAATACAGAGGTTATCCAATTGACTGGTAGTCTGTTGTAATGGAATACCTCATTGTGGTGAAAACGTGCAGTGGGGACGTCCTGCTTACTCCTTAGTTAGCACTGAAGGAGACAGCTCTGAAAACGTGGGTTAAAATTGCTTCTATGCTTGTTGATTAAACTTTTACACTACTTTGTTGATTTGTTGTTTATTTTTAAATTTGCAAATCTTTGACCTTTAAAAGTAGGAATTCAGATAGAATGTTGGATACCTTTGTCATGTGTTTTTCTGATCACCTTAGTTAATCTTAGCTTGCTCTTTGCCACTTTATTTCACGCAGCTTGATCCTTTCTTTCTCATTTTGCAGCTTCCCCTCATATTCATGTTCAAGTAGAAGATGATGCAACGCATGTAATTAAAGTGGTAATGTTTAGATTTCATTTCTAAGTTGTTAACTTGTATGCAGCTTTCTCTTAATTATCTATTTGTTATATTGTTATATTATCTATCCTTATTGTCAGCATTCAGTGCATGTTGCATGCTTGTGGTGATGTTTTTTAGTTTTTGTTTTATATGTCGTTGTTTGTTTTATTTTTTAATATCTTGATGTACTTTCCCTGCTAAAGGATGTACTTGGTGTTCCCGCAACACATGGTATTTCCTTGACTTGATTCTTTCTTGATTGCTGCCCTGAATAGTTAGGTAAGGAAAATCAAGCTATGAATTGAAACGTGTCCGATCGATAGGATTTCTTAAAATAATATCTTAATTCCTGAAAGAATCTGTGTTGTATGAAAGTGCATTGCCAAATAACTACTTATTAAACCTGCATGTCAGATAGCATGCTATGTGGGAGGTGGAAAAAGTGATTTTAAGTCTCTTTGAATTTCTCTAGGACCTTTGATTACAATCTGGTGTCTTTCTGAGGTATTTTATTGTACTGTTTGTTTATTTCTAAATAGGAGTATCTTGAAAATGGCCCCTTATTTTCTGAACTGAAATTTTACCAACGGGCTGCAAAACAAGAGCAAAGTAAGTAATAGATCAACAAATTAAGAAAACGAAAAGCATTGAATTCTGATTCAGTTGAAGAATAATTTTGTTTTCATTTGTCTGGTAAGAACTGATGCTTTGGAGCATGACAGTCAATTAACTTCACATACACTGAACTGATTTTGCCTTCTGCAGTGATAATTTTATTTTGCTGTAAGTTTCTTTATTTCAATGTTATCTTTGTTCTTTCCGATTGGAAGAGAAAACAGAAGTATGACAACTGTGTTAGAAAGTGCACAACAGTGTATGGCCCCAGGGAGCTGTCAGCCTTAGAACAGCAGTACTTCACTGACCCATTTGCAGCTGTAATTCTACTAGTTGCTATTCCCATGTACAAAGTTAGGAACTTGTGTAATCATCACAGGCTTTAGTAGAAATCAAGGCACTTGATTCCACAGACACTTTGGCATTGGATGTATTTGTGGGAACTGTCCTAAAGACTTCCGATGAGTGAAACCACTGATAGGCATAAGCACTTGTTGAAGTGAAGTAGTGCTTCCAAAAGACTTATTTTGACAGCTACTGATCATTGTTTGTCTGCCTTTGAAGGGAACAAATTGCCATGTTGCTACAAAAACAAATACTTCCTGTCTGGGAGAACGCAGAGAACTTCGGGATAAAGCTGTGATCTCTTGTTTGCTACAGTAACTGCAAAATAAGTCATACTTGTTTCATTGTTTATTCTCAGTTATGGCTCCATAGCCAAAAAAGAAATGAAACTCTGAATATTCTCTAGTTACCTTTAACCCAATTTTATATTTTCTTTATTACTATTTCAGTAAGAAAATGGATGAATCTCAAAAAAATAAGATGCTTAGGAATCCCAGTGTTTTGGGGATCAGGCTTGGCTGAGCACAAGGGAAAAAGGTAATAAGATGAATTGAAATTGAGCCTGAAATTGACTGAAGATCACTTTTCAACAAAGTGGAGCTGCCACAGATGCGCCGTCTTGTCTCTAAGGTATTCTCCCTTTTGTGGATTTCTGCACAGCTATAGATTCATGGTCATGGAGAGACTGGGGGAAGACCTTCAAAGAATCTTTCAAGACTGTGGAAGCAGATTTAAGAAGGAGACTGTTCTGCAACTTGGGGCACGAATGGTATGTATACAGAGAAGGGAAATTGCTGTGCCTCAAATTGCTGAATCCAACTAATACAATCATCTTCCTGAAATGATGAAGTTAATGTAGGTAGCTGTTGAGTTTAGAAATTAAATGTATGTAAGTGGTGTGCATTTCCTTAATTTTTTCATTCTTTTAAAAATACAGTTAGCATGGAGTGTAAGATCTGTGGATTGAATGTTGGGAAGCTCAAACCAAACCTTTTCTAATAGGTGAAAACAGACCATACGCTTCAAAAAGTGTGTCTAGACTGAGCTGTGTAAGCCCATTCTCGTGCTTTAACATGTATTGATTTTTTTTTTTCTTTCAGAGTTTGAAGGGTTTTGTATTAGACATCCATATTTGTCAATGTTCACAATTGCATGCCTGAATGCAAAAATTTGTGTTTGCTGAACTGCACGACTCCACTGGTAGTACAGGCAGGATAAGGCTGGTGTGCAAACACCAGTTCCAAAGACCAGTTCAAAACTGGTGTGTTCTAACAGAACGTTGTATTATGTGCTCATTTGTGCTTTAACTTGTTAATGACTGCTATTACTGCATAGAAGTGCACAGCAAGTGGAGCAGAGGCAATGGTTGTAACTTGAAAGAAGAGGAATTCTAATTGAATCTTAAGGAAAAGTTTTTGCAGAAAGAATAGCGTTGCTCTAGAGCGTGTATCCCAGAGGTTGGACAACACCCATCATGGGAGACTTCTAAAACTTGACAGTACAACCTTGCCTAACTTACATTGCCACTGCTTGAAGCAGGGCTTTAGACTAGACGCCTGCAAAGTTTACTTCTAACCTAAAACAAAAATAACATGAGGTGAAGGGCTCTTATAGTCGTATCACTGACAAACTTTGAACACTCTTTGGCTATTTTTACACTCCTCAACAGCCAAGATTGCCCTCTTATGATTTGCCAAGTGCATGTGCACATGTTTTTTAAGTATCAGTAAGAGCTGTTGCGTCTCAGTAAAGAGCTGAAGAAAGATGACAGTGAGGAGGGAATGGTGATTTGAGATGCAAGCCATGTAATAATTGTCATAATCAAACATATTACAAACTTTCAGGCCTGACTGTGTGCTCTCCTGATGTTCTTCCAGAGTTTGTTAAGTGCTTTTTCTTTTTGCTTTGTGACCTGGTATTCTCATGGCAGTTACACAGGGATACTCATGGCAAGGTAGACCTTTGCACCCTGTGGACACAGTGAGCAGTCCTCTAACTAAAAATGGTCACCTCAGTCTGTGTAGCCCTTGGCTTCACTGTGTATGTGTGACATATTTGCTGGTAGAGTTGAGGGTGGAGTGGAGATGATGCTTTCTTTTTTGTTTTAAATCCCTTCATAGCTGGATACTTTGGAATATATACATGAAAATGAGTATGTTCACGCTGACATTAAAGCAGCAAATCTGCTGTTGGGCTACACCAATTCACGTGAGGTAAGAATGTTTACTTATCTACACTGTTATACTGAAGTTTAAGTGTTCAGTAGCTTGCTAAGTATATTCTTTGTTAACAGCCCACGTATTAGGAGAAGTTGGGGCATGAATATTCACATCCTCTCATGACAAATCCAGCAGTGACTCTAGAGCTTTAGGTTTGAGAAAGAGAGCAGTGAGTTTTGTTCAGATTCTTGGTGCTCTGCTGACTGGGATAGGGGCAGGTAAACTGATCAACTGAGTAAGTTAGAGGAGCTGACTGTGGTTCTAGGTTATGCTGGTTTAAGTATAGTAGTAGGATTTAAGGATATGGCCCAACTCGTGGGATGTTCTAGCTTTCTAATATTCTTGTGAATGGAGATTCTATGCCTCTGAGTCTTGTTCCACTTGCTGTAGTGGATATGGGAGGAGAGTAGGGTTAAAGTCTCTAAATAAGTCTGTAATACCCTCAAGTTAGCCTTGACATTGAAGTGTTTTGATAAAATGTTGTGAAACAAAACTTTTGATCCTGTCACATTCTTTATGATCCTACCATGTCTTTTTTTCTTAATACAATTAGAGTATTCTTTTTTTACTGAACATGGGGAAAACAATCTCTAACTTCACTGAAGTATAGTTAACTGTAAGCAATAGTTGTCCTTTTTTTTTTCTTTCCCTAATGCAGTGATGAAGAAACAGATATTGTGAAACAGCTCATTGCCATTAAAGGTTGAGCCATTAAATTGTATCTGCTTTCTTACAAGTTTCAAGTTAAATGGTAGATTCAAAATTATCTTTTCAGCTTTCTAGAATACGTAGTATAAGAAGTATGAAGACTTATGAAGCAGCCACGTTTTTAGGCACTGGTAGCAGCCAGTGCATAATCTCAGTTTACGACATTTACCAGCCTGCTGAATCCGGGAAGAAGGCTATTTAGAAACAGAACGATCTGCTACCCAATTCCATTAACATAACTCAAATGACTTTTTTTTGTCCTGACTGTTGTGTATTTTTATGACAACAAAATGCTGCTGTTTTTCACATTGAAATCATTTTGGAAGTGTCCGTTGACAGTAATCATAAAATTTTAAGGCGTGTGGCTGACTGTGATCTGGTGCTGTTGACTTAGAAGATCACCCCATAATAAAGCTTTATTTTTCAGGTTGTCTGCATGAAGATTATGTTACTAGTATTTAGTTTTTGTGAGTAGTGCGTTCATTGACGGATTGAAAATAATTTTGAGTGAAAAGATAGTTTACTAAATACAGAAAATAGATATTTCAGCTGAAGTAGCTCCTAGCTCAAAATGTACAAAGTGTACAAAGTGTAAGCTACTGCAAAGATATCGTTTCAAATTTTGTTTTGGTAAAAAGTGTTTTCCACTGAAATGATTCTGCAAAACAGATAAATCACAAAGTTAGGAGGAAAGGATTTCTAATACTTGTTTGCCTTGGTAAGATGTGAATTGTGTTTCTATTTGCTTCAGAAAACTCAGAGCTGTTCAGATATTGCTAAATAAGAGTGAGGTTGAACTTAAACTCCCTAGTCAAAGGTCCCCACAGTTCTGCAAGTGCCATGGGCTTACAGGTTTCACTGAAATCATGATAACTGCTCCATGCTGGACTTGGAATCACATTAAGAGAGCCTGAAATTGTAACGTGGATGTGTGTGTACATGTGGTGGTCATTAGAGATGTATTTTAAGGTAACATTTACTATATTTAACTTACACAGGGCACTTGTCTCAATTAGGGCAGATTTTGGTCAAATAAAACCAGATTTCCCAGATGTGCTTGCCTGTATCTTAAAACGTGTATGCTCTGTGGCTTGTTGGAATAATCTTAGCAACGTTACAGCTGAAGTTTTAGCATTAGAAGATGTCATGGAATTCAGTGCACCTTCCCCTGAGACTGGTTACTTTGCTGTGCTGTCTGCCTTCTGTACTTCATTAGTTTTTCTTGGCACTCTACATGTAGGCAGGCTCAGTACTGGACAGTATCTTCACACAGACTTGAGCATTCAGCATGGTGCATGTATACTTGCACACACGATATTGCATTTGTTACCTCTCGGCCACGTTCACATACCTGTAATTCGGATGTAATTTCGGTATGAAAGTTGCTTCTTCCTGTGTTCAGATATCCTGTTCCTAATTGTGAGGTTCATGATGTTTGGACAATCTTTACAACACGCTGCTGGGCTGATGAATATCTTATGGTTTTATTGCAGCAGTATTTTGGAAGCTCTGTGAGGCCCCACCACTGACTCATTGTGACAGCAGTGTGGAATAATCTGTCCCATGTCCTCCAGATGGTTGTCAGAGATGCTGTATTTTAGTTTGGTGATCTTGCATCAACCTCACACACTTCAGTTCCTCAAACACTATTATTACCACAAAATGTCTGCGAGCATGTTTTGCTCTATCTGCTTCCTCTGTAAAAGTGCTGGGTGGCTAGATTGCCTTGTTGTGTTTATAAAAGCAATGGAATTGAGAGTTAGAGTGGTCAAGATAGTTTCACATTTAGGGAACAGGAGCATCTAGCCAATGGCAGAATCAAACTCAGGAGCAGATAAGCTGGGAGAGCTCTGGCTCCAGGGAGTAGCATGACAAAGCTGACTGACTTCACAGTTTATGTGGTAAGATTTTGCTATGTATTCTATGTTAGAGAGTTATTACTCCCTAGGATTTAGGATTTTAATAGAAAAGAAAATTGAAGTGTAATTTTAATTATAGAAGCTCTGGTTTATAACTGGGATCCATAAATCTCTATATAGAAATACTTTTCAGATTTGTTTTATATTGTTTTGGTGAAGAGGCAGATCTCTACGCAAAAAAGCATGTGTGCGTTTATACTGAGCTTTGCATTTGTTTGTTATTTTGTGGTTGTTGATGTGTACTATTGTGTCCAAAGTTGCCACTGATGTCCTGCAGTTCCAGAAAAGATCATTTCTCTGTGTTAAACTTTCTGCTCGTATGCTGTCTCGTCTATAAATTAACCTAGTAGGCTTACACTGCTGCCAATAAATATCAGTCCCTTCTTGAAATAACGTGAAATCTATACTGCTATCCTTTACCTTCCATGGCAAGACAGAGAAACAAATAAAGTAAAGGTCCTGTCACTCTATGACCTCCAAATGATGTTTTGATATGGTTAGAAGATCAGAAATCAACTGACCTCAAAGAGCAGCTAGCTGCAGTTCTATTCAGTAAAAGGGAGCGAGGCCATTCAGTGAGTTACAGGTCAGAAGATCAATTCTCTAGTCAATATGTTTCTGAACATGGACCCAGCACGATGACTGACAGAACAGCAGTGATGTACTGAGGGAAGTACACAGCCCATGAATTTGAGAGAGGCCTGAAAGCAAACTTGAAGTGATCAGACCTGTAAATTACACAAGTGAAGCACTGTCTCAGTATTGTGGGGAGTGTCACAATTGTCTTGAAGGGTAGTAACTGTATGATAAAACAGTAAGTGTTACTGATGTAGACCCTAGAAGAGGAATTTGAATCCACTGAACTCATTTAAACAGTAATGCTGTTCAAAGAGAGAAATGGGTGCCAGAGAAAAACTCAACAGTGGAGTTTGTATGAGTGAAATGAGGTTTGGTGGACTCTCTCTTCAAAAGGTTTCTTGTAGCATTTTTTTTCCATGCAGTGTATGGGCAGACATGCTGCACTGTTGCAGACTCTCAAGACTGTACCAGAAGCCATGTGTTTGGATTTTTAAGCTGCAGGCTTTAAAATTGGATTTGCATCTATTTTGACTTAGGTTTTAAGTTTTTTCATAGGCATCATAGTTAAAGAATAAAATTTGGACATAAATCATCAATGGTCTGAATTGAAAATGAAAAAGGAGAATGAAGAAACATTTGAGAATATTAACTTTAAGACCAGCTTTCAGTAGAAAAGTACAAAGACGTAAAGTGCATGCGTTGGTCATATGGGAAAACATGCATGAAAATAATTCCAGCTTTAAGTTGTTTTTCATTGTGTGATGAATCACTGTGACTTCTGCACTTCAGACCTGCTTGACAGATTTGCTTAAGAGCAGGTGAATGGAGAAAAATGAAATTCTTCTCTGTTCTCCTTCGTGTGTTTTAGGAAGGATACGGTACACAGAGATGTCATACAGAAAATGTCTTTAACACATGGATGCTGGCTAAGATGCATGCTCACATTGGTTCAATTATAATAACTACTTTTAACATAACTACTTTTGTAGTTATGGCCAATGTCTTGGACTTCAGTTGATTCCAGCACTAGGATTTGTTCCTGTTCCTCCTCTTGGCTAGAAAAACCAAACAAAAGCAAACAAACAAACCAAGAAAGAACAAAAGCACACTGTTACAGAAGAAAAGGAGAGCAAAGAAGCTAGACTAGGACCCCAAAAATGGCTTAAGATTTGGCCTGCAAATCTCATCAAATGTCATTGATTCTTTCTGTAGCCGAATGAGTCTGCAAAGGGGGCTGGTTTCTTCAGTAGGGTTTGAGAAGTGAAGTAAAAGCAAGGATTGGTTTAAGCACAATTTCAGCATTGTGATGAGCTTGATGCTCTCTGAGTGTGAGATATATTTCAAACATATTTAGAAAGATAGAGGAACTGTTGACACTTATTCTCAGTGTTCAGAAGGAATGTATATAGTCAAGTAGCATTTTATCGTACAGTTGTTTATGCTTTAGCTTCTACAAAACTTGTGATATAACTGTTCTTTTCTTTGGGTTTTCTACTTTGGTGTTATTTCCCTCTAATAGTCTCAGTCCTCTTAGTCTACTTGATGCTTGCCTTTTTCTTCCTTGTGCATAAAGCTTGTAATAAGTGCAGTTCCAGCCAATATGTTCTTTCATCTTTACCTGCTACAGCTTGGCAAAATTCAGGCGTTTAATAAAGCATTAAAACTGTGCGATGCAGCATTTCATTTATGTTTTAACAATAGTGTTACTACTTTGCCAATACGGTTACTCCTAATTTCTTAAGTGTACATGTCTCTAGCATCCCATCTTGTCCTTCATTTTTTTTCTGGTGCCTCATTCCATTCTGTATATATGAGCAATGAGCCTGTCTCTCACTGCAAACTGTCCTCTTCATGTGGATGAGCCTTTTAGACCCTGAATGTAGAAATTTGATGCTGAAACATGTTGGAAGTGGCCTGAAATCCCTCCTGCAGATGATTTATTTCCCTCTCTTCTTTATGTATTCCTCTTTTTGCCTTTATTGGCTTTTGTTTTGTAAAATATGCTGTTTCTGTACTAATCACTGTACTTAAAACTTATTATCCCCAAATGGGCTCTCATCCCAAGATCTATTTTAGCCTGTCTTGTGTAGTATACTGTCCAAAGGAAGCTGACAGCTGTATTTCTATTGGCAACCTGCCTCATATTAGTAGATGTTTGCTTAATTATTTACAGTGCCTCACATAAACTTAGTGGAACCACTGAAAATGAATTGGAAAGGGAAAATCTCTATGTTGTGATCTGTTCAGTGATGAAGTTCCTGTTCTATGTGCTTCAGGAGAGAGAATATACCCGAGGAATCCAAGGTGTCACACTTACAGCTTCCCCAGCCAGTGCAGCTATATGATACAACATGTACAAGTTGTAAGAATTTTATGCTTAGTAGCTATTTAGCACTTTACATTTTAATTACAATTTTAAAAACAAGCAAACAAGAACCCTGAGAAGAATCAGCGGGGTTACAAGAAGTGTGGGGGAAGGAGGAATATATAGCATAATGCAGCTAAACCAGCTGTTGTAGGCTTACAGCACTTGCACCTTCATCATCCTTGATATTTCTTGCTTGCAGTGCCTTACATATCTTATTCTGCACGTTTTCTTATTCTTGGTTTGTTTGCTGTCCCTGTAGTTTGCAGATTAAATATGTTTGATTTTTGGAAAACATGCTAACACTGACTTAATATTTCTCAATATTCTGTAACACTCATCTTCCTTTCCCCCTTCCTGTACTCTTTTTAAAATAATAAAACAAAGCAAATAAACCCCTACGAATTACTTAGCTATCCTTGCCCACCATGTTCTGAGCAAAGTTAGAAGGGCGTGCTGTGGTACATTATCAAAAAGTGAAAAGCAGCTATAAAGAACTATATATCTTTTTAATGATGAAGGGGCTGTAATGAGAATTGATGAAATGAAATTAATGGTAATTTAAAATAATGTAGACATTCTAATAATAGTTGTGACAAGGTTGTAACAGTGCCTTGCTGGTGCTAAGGGGACTCAGTTTGCAGGTGGCCGAAAGGCTTTCTGTTGAGAAGCTGCCATCAGCTCTGTGATTATGGAAAAGATGTGGTGTGAGAGCTGTAGAAATGGTAAATGGCTCTGCCAGAAGAAATGGGCTGAGCAGTGACAGATGTGGCCAACTTTGGAGCTAAGTGGTGTGCTCACAACCATTGCATCTGAGTGGCCTTAAGAAATCATTGCTTCTGGGTTTCTGTGTGTTGCCTCTTTCAGTCAAGTTAGGGTAACCTAAAGCTACTCCTTAGTTGTTTTTTTTTTTTCTGCTGTAACTTTAAAATTGCTTTACTGATAGTAATACTGATGGTATTTTAAGCAACTTAAAATGTTGCAAGCAATACTTAATACTAGATCAAAGAATATGTGGTTATTGTGGATGAGAGGCAGCAACTTCTTTACAAAGTTCAAGTTTGACTGGTAAGAACTGGTGGCTGCCCTTATGGATGTCCTGCTGTTAAGATATCTGAAAGTCCAAGGCTGGGCTGCCTCTTGAAAAGGTCTAGCATGTTGTCAATCAGTCCCAACTCAAGTAGAAGCAAAGAGCTGTTGGAGATGCTTGTCCTTGATTGTTTTCTTCTAATGGCTAAAATCTCATTTGAATTTAAGATATAGTCTGATTTTTTTTTTTTAAAGGTTCAAGTCTCCTTTGGATTTCTTCTTACTGTACTTGGTCCAGCTGTATAGGCAGTCTGTAATCAAGCCAAATCCAAAACCTTCCACTTATCTGGGGAAGCATATACCTTCTAGCCTGCTTTCCTTCCCAGCCCACCAAGGATGCAGAAGAGTCTCAAAACTTGGTATTACGGAACTTTGAATTAGTTCTCTCATATGGACTGTGAGCTCAATTAGGTACCAGAGCGTCAGGAGAATGAACGTAGGAGAAAATCAAATCAGTGAACCCAACAAAGTTTATGCCTCGTCCCAGATTTTCTGAACGTGCCTACAGTCTTTAATCTCGTATCACAGTTTGTGTAGTCTGTCAGGTGAAAAACATCATCGGTAATCTTAAAAGCCATCACCCTGCAGGAAGCCAGTGCTGCATCCCAGCTTACACGCTCCAAATAAGCACAGATCCTGCAGCAGAAACACTAAAACCAAGAGACCAGCCATCCCAGGATTTGAAGCTGCCTGGAGCACAAACAGGAATCAGTAATTCAACAGCATGTGCTGCAAAATGATGCACTAAGTTTTCTTGAGGGTTTTTTGTTTGTTTATTTTTCCTCTACCAGAAGTGATGTAATTAAATTAAAAGTGAGTTCTGGAAGAGTTTATTTTAGACTGGTTTTTTTAGCTGAAGAGGAAACAAAACTAAGGTTACAGTAAGAAAAAGGTTTTCTTTGTAATATAACTTAGCAAAAATGCTGCTAGATGATTCGGCTTCAGCACCACAGTTTAGTTCCACTGGCAGTATAATGGCAACCTGTAGCTTTGTTCTATTTTATTTTTTGTGAAAGTACTGTCCTTAGATACTTGTTTTTTAAAAAAAAAACAAAAGCAGTTCTCTAATGTGACAACAGGTCAGTGGGAGAGAGAAAAGTGCCAGGTGAGCATGTGCAGATGACAAAGTAAGAAAATAATCTTTGGGATATTATGGGGTGGATGTGTTGTGATTAAGGTCCAGCTGCTTTTTTGCTGTGTTGTGGTAATTGACCACATGCATGTATTAAATCCTCCGTTGTTCGAGGGTAGAAAGTGTTAATGTGAACTTCATGGAGTGAACTTGTCCTCTGTGTAAGTGGCAGAAGTGACACGGATGCAGTACTCCATGCACTGTGCTTAGAGAGAAATGGTACCAGGTGATGTGTTGGGGGCTGTCTTGACAGGCAGCACAGGAGCATTGATTTCACTCCATGGATTTACTTCAGAGTAACTTAGAGTGAAATTTGTGTCTTTTTAAACATTAGTTTGAACTCAGGAATGATTTACGAAGTTGGCTTTTGGAATGTGGGGGATACTGTTTTGTTTTGCTTTGTTTTATTGTACACGTTCTGTTCAAATAACCATTGAGAGCATTAAGTTGCTGGCAGTGGCATCCAAGAAGATGAGCCTGTGGTGAGGTGCCCTGCACTCCATCAGCTGTGGCCCCTGCTGACACTGGAGTTCAGTGTGCTGGGGGAGCTGCTGCCACTTGGCACGTGATGAAGCTGTGCAGTCTCAGCTGATGGAGAGTTTGAACAGGGGAGTGTTGTAAGTAAGGGGAGAAAGGGGTCCCACAAGCAACGTGAGGATGCATAAAAGACATATTGCAGTTTCTGGGGTCTAGATGCCCACCTGGAAAGGAGAGAGCTTAGGAACAAGATAAAAAGACTGAAATTCTACTCGACTCCGGTATAAGATAAAGACTGTAGCAGTAGAAGGATTTAAATGGGGAGGGCAGCTGTTATAGCCCCCAGTTGTACATATTTTATCCTGAGGCACCATTTGGTTTAATAAAATTTAGATCTAAGGCTGTCCTTAATCTATCAGTTTCTTAAGACTTAATTATAAAGGTTATACTTTCAAAGGACAAAAGCATTATTCATTTGTCTGTTCATGTCTTCCAGGTTTATCTTGCAGATTATGGACTTTCCTACAGATATTGTCCCAATGGGAACCACAAACAGTATCAGGAAAATCCTAGGAAGGGCCATAATGGGACAATAGAGTTTACCAGCATAGATGCCCACAAGGGAGTAGGTAGGTTTCTTTTTTGTATTTCAGGGAAGTGATTACAGAATGAGTAATCAGGCTGTGAGAGCCGATGTATGCAATCCCAGTGGTCGTGGGGATTGCTTGGGGTTGATCAGACCCTTGTGTGGTGACCTCTTGCACCTGCAAGCACTTCTTCAGTGCTGGTGGGGAGGGGGCAGCACAGTTTAAACTGAAAGGCTGCTGCACGTGTGGTACACGAAGGGGGACTGAGGCGCCCTAAGAAAAGCCCGCCATTAAGCTTAATTAGTTCGTGCTGGGAGTGCTGGTTTGTATTGCTGTACTCTGTAGAGACAGAGGCAGTGTTTGTTAATGTTGCATTGTCAAGGAAAAATGTTTCAAGTTTGCGCTGTCCTTTAGGGAGAGCTGTGGCTGAGTGTCACCATCTGTGTTGTAAGAGGGTATTTCAAGATATTTCTCCTTCTGCAAGGAGAAAAACCTTTTCTGAAGCCATAAAGTGTTAACTTTTTGAGATCTTTTTCCAGTAGCCTTTCATATATCTTACTTATTTAAACTCACTTTGATGGTATTGGAAACACATTTGCAGGTAAATTACATACATAGTCCTTTTATTGGATATTGATTGCACTGCCTTGCATTCCAAGGCAGACTTAATTCAACAATTCCCTAATTAGTTAAAGTCATAACCTATGTCTTGTATTCATTTACCATTAATTAAACCTTAGCTGTTTATTACACCGCAGTCCAAATCCAATAGCAGACCCATAGAGCCATGGAAAAGGGAATGGGAGGTCAATATTGAAAATATATGGTGCAGAGTCCCTCTGATGGCTGCGTTGTTCACAATCAATATGGTCAATGCAACACAACTTTCTTAGTTGCTATGTCAGCAAGACAAAAAGTCAATTCTAATGTTATGCTAGTGAAAAAATGGTGATTATTGAAAAACTTTGACTCTTGCTACAAAACAGCGTGTTTGTTAAACTTTTCTTCCTTTACTCCCCCTTTGCACTCCCAAGGTCTTCTAAGACAATAGGAATGGTTTTCTGTTGTCAGTTTTGCTCCAATCATAACGTCACAAGTGGTAACTGCTGAAATTCCTGCTCGTTAATAGCTGCTGGACTGTTACCTTAAACTAATACTTTCTAACGAGTTTTAGTTGGCACAAACAACTGTGTATTATTGCTTTTTCTATTAAAAGGGCCATTGACCATGTAATGTAGAGGGTCTTGATAATTTGCCGGCACTGTTAAAGCCTGCAATCGTTTAACTCTGGTCATTAGGAAAAATGAAATAAGACTGTCAAGTATTTGCCGCTAAAGGGATGGCACAATTTCACCTTCTAAAAAGTATTTGGTGAGGAAGAGGACCAGCTGTTTCAGCCTCTTCTAACTTGCCCAGTGCATTTTCTGGAGGTTTGACTCTGACTTGTTCCTGATCCTGAGAGGTATGTCTGTGTACTTGTATTTTATGTGGGCACTGTGAGTATGTGGGCTCAGTTGAGTAGTTGTAGCAGCTACCTGGTCTGGTAGAGCAGTGCCTGTCGTTGATTGCTTGATTAGAAGATCGGTAATTGCCTTTATTTGAAAGGAAAAGGGAATTTTAATGGAAATGTGTGGCAAAGCGTGTCTGCATTCAACTGCAAGTTCTTGTGTTTAGCAAGCTTGTGGGTTAGATTGCTTTCTCAAGTAGCTGAAGCCACGCTGGAACTGGTGAAAGCTGGCAGACTCTAGAGAACAGAATATTCAGAAAGGTGGATTGAAGGGCTGCTTCTCCTATCTTGCACTTATAAAAGTTATACTTCATAATAGCTGTGAACAGAAAGTCTGCAGTTTTTTCAGTTGCTTCTGCTAGAAAAGCCTGCAGAACATGATATCTGGTGTGCTGCAAAGAATCCAAACTGTTCATTCCGAATGTCTCAGCTCTGACTTTGTAACAGCCTGAATCCATTAAGGTCGAGTCACCAGTTTCTTGTATGCAGCAGGTCTCTCAGCATCCCGGGGAAAACAGGCGTCTGCAGCGACTTCTGCCAAAGATTCCACAGATCCAGATGGCAGAATACAATGACTGGTTTCGCTCATCTCATATCTTGTTGTGAGCTTCAGATTTGCAGAGATCTTTTGAGAAGCTAAAGGCCTGCAACAGCTTTGCAAAGGGCTTTTCTCAGCAATCTCCTTTATTCCTGACATATGATTGAGTCTCTCAAGCACAGTCTTAAGCACCAAGTGAGAGGGGGTGCTCTTCCGAAAAGTGTTTAAAGTACTGTTGCCAAATTACAGCTGCATAGGCAGCCTTAGTTCTGGTCTTACCCAAATTTTCAGCATGGAATGTTTTACCTGAGTGCTCTCAGAATGTAGTTCATTTTTAAAAATGTTATTTTATATAAATGAGATCCTTTCCAGAGGGCATTTTCTGATAAATGTATTTTCAAACCTTAAACCCTCTAAATAAGTACCAGTTGCTGTATTGAGGTACGCAAATGAGAACATTTTGACTTGCTCTGGTTTTATTCATAAAGTAGCCACCTGAATATATGCAGTGATTCGAGTTGCATGCTGAAACTTAAAACAAAATTATGAATTTGTTGCTTTCAAAAGTGCCTCTTGGCAATGCTTGAAGCTGATACCCTTCTTGCATAAAGTCAATCAAATGCATCCACTTCCTACTAATTTAAATCAAAACTGGTGTTTCCCTAGCTGAATTGAGAGATTAACCTAGCTGCTTGCCTATTTATTCCCCAGGCTTGTTGTGGAGCTCATCACTGGTGGAAGTTATGCAGTCCATCAAGCTCCAGAAAGTTTCCCTTTTGAGCAGCACTATTGGTCCATGTTTGTCCGGTAGCCTCTGGTAAGGGTGGAGTTGGATGTGCCATTCTAGGAGCAGATGTGAATTGCACCTTCAAGCAAGCTGACTTAGCGTGTGCCAGCATGAGCTGTTAGTGGCTTCGTGCTGGAACACGAGGGGAATTCTTGTGAGCTGGGAATGGCAGGGAGGAGCTGCCCTGCTTGTTTCTTGGCTCTTCATGCTGGTTTTAGTTTTTGGGAGAATTACACAGTTCAGATGTTCAGTGTCCACTGTGTGGACGCCAACCTGTGCAACCTGGTCTAGGGAGCCTGCTTTGGCAGAGGGTTAGACTTGATGATGTCTAGAGGTCCCCTCCAGTCCCTGCGGTTCTGTGATTCTGGCCCTGCAGACTGGCTCTCCTGTGCCCTCTGAGGTTTCTGAACTTGTTGGATGTTTGCAGGTATTCACCACGGCTGCAGCTGTGTTTTTCCTGGAGTTCATCCTCAGTCAATCCAGGGCCACTGCTGTGGCTTTTTGCCACAGAATCCTACCCGCAAGACCAGCTCTCTGAAGTTGGTGTCTGGATCTCTTTGCAAATGGTGTATGGCCAATAAGCAGTGCTGGACGTGACATTGTTGTACTGGGTTTGTTAAATGAACCTCCTTTTTACCGTGATGCAAATTCCATATTGCACAACTGCACTGTTAATTTTAGCATAGCACCCGAGTGTGCATTGTATTCATTTTTAATGACCATTCTATATAAACTGTATTACATTGTTGATTGATAATTAAAGAGAATTATATCTGTACCCAATGTACATTTTAAAAACTGTTATATAGTGTTAAAATGTAATATTTAGATCAATGCCTCTTATGGATTTTTGTAGATTTTCTACTCACTGAGGCATGCAGTCAATACCTAATTTCTCTGGAGATATACTGTGCTTAACATATTGAGTTTTTTTTTTAAACACTCCAGTCCTGTGCATTGAGTGCATAAGACCAGTTTTAATTTGCTGTCGTTGATGAGCGCAAGACTCTGAACCATCTCTGCTGAATTCCCTCCAGCTTGTGTTTTTTGCCGTGGATTTCGAGGTAACTCTCCCTTTTAACGAATGTAGCATGGTGGTTTTGCCATCTCCTTGAGCAGTGACTACCAGCACCCCTGCAGGACTGATCCCTGCACCTGAAAGACAGCAGTAAGGCTAAGCAGAGCATCTGATGGAGTTTTCTTCAGTAAGGGCTGCTTTGTTAGTCCTGTGCTGGGCTCCCCTTGGTGCCACGTTTTAGCCAGCTCTTTTTACCCTTCCCACTGGGTTACTGCAGCCTGGCTCCTCACAGTCCATCCTGATGTTCACATGCAGTGTTTGTACAGGGCATGCAGTGTTGGGCTGATTGTAGAGACAGCTCTGCAGTTCTTGTTCTTGTTTTCCCCGTGGATCTGACAGAGCTGTTGCTGTTTGATATTAAAAACATAGCTTGGTGCTTGTCCATTTTCCCTTTTCTGTTACATGCAAGGGTTGACTTGAATATCTGCAGGGTTCATTTTGTGAGGAGGGATGTGCAGGAATATAAACACCTGCGCCTGGAAAAAAATTCCTTCTGAGCCTGCATGGCTTCTAGAGAACTTCAGCTCTAAATGGCTTTGGATCAAGAGGTTTATCTGGCATCTGTCCATGTATAGTAAGGAGTCAGAGGGACTGCATTTTTTGTCAGTAACATGAATTATTGATTTGCTGCACTTTGGTGCGTGCCTCCCAAAGACTGTGCAGGACAGACTGTAAATCTAAGAATGAAAAGAAAATATAACTGATAAAAAATGGGTGGAACTTTGCAGTGTGAAATAAATAAAATGATGTTTTAGTTTCTGAATATTGGATTGGAAATGTGTCCACAGTAGAAGAGGGAGCAGAAGGTCACGGTAAGCACAGGCAGAGTCAGGCTTTAGAAGGAGAAGAAGGAAGATTGAATAGGTTTTTAAAACCACCTCCGTGAGCTTATTCTGTCCTGCCAGGACAGTCAGAAGTGGCAAAAAGAAGATGTTGAACATCACCATTTTCCAGCACAGCTGATGAGTGTGGCTTGGAATTAGAGGTTTTCTTTAATTTTGGTTTCTCATGCTTTACACCAGCAATTTAAACAGCTAGTGACTCTCACAACTGCTTGTCAGCCCTTTGTCTATGTGGTTTTTTAATTTATTTTTACAGAGGAGTAAAGCTTCTTGTCTCCATGTGTTCTGCTTGCTGCAATCCAGGACCTTTCACTTCCAACCTGGCACCTGTATCTCTTGCCACCACCGTTTTATCTCCCACTCAGAGCTCATTGTGAACTTCCCTTGCTTTATCTTCTGCTCCCTCTTCTGCTGCAGACATATTTGCAATCCAGTCCCCCTACCTTTCTGTTACTTAAATTTCCCCCCCCCACCAAATCAGGACACTTCAGCACATCCCATCTCGCCAATCCTGGTTTGTATTCCCTCCCTGTCTACGAGGATCACAGTTTGGGAATATCTGGCCCGCAGGACCTGCTAGCTGTCAGTGCACTCAGGCATGGCAGGACAGAACAGCAGTGTCGCTGCTTTTGTGGCTCCTGAGGTGAGTGATGTGGCCTCTGTGCAGAGGTTGCATCCAGTGGCTTGTGGAGGCAGCTGGCCAGCTGTGGCCGTGCCTTTAGGAGGATGTGAGCCCTCAGCGCTGGGGCTGATGTTGCCACTTCACCCACCTGTGGTGAGCTGAGTGCTGGGAGTCCCTGCCCTGCCTGCATTCTGTGCCTCTCAGCCCTACAACTGCATAGCCGTGGGATTCGAGTTTGGAGACCAGAGCTGGCATAGGATGAGTTGCTTATTGCCATTGCCCAGGTTGAGTCATCTGGAGGAGGTTCCAATTGTAGCAACACAGTGTTTGCACTGGATCTGTTTTGCTTTGTGGTAATTATCAGCGACTGTTTCTGCAAAGCACCAAATTAACTGTGCAGAACCAGGCACGTGGGAAGCAGAGACTGCCCCGGCCCCTGCTGGCAGCTGTCCTGCCCGAGGCTGGCTAACTCTGTGTAGATGACCTGCAAGCACTGCGATTCATTTCACTTTTTGGCTTAGCTGTGTTTACCTATCCTGTTTCCTGTAGCCATCCGTTTGATTTTTCGCTCAACTTAAAAAACAGAACAAAACAAAAAAACCCCACTTTTATTTCATTTATTAAAATACAGTAATGATACATTTCTACCATAATAATATTTCTCCATAGTCGTGTTAACTCTCCTTTTCTTTATGGGCTTTGGGATTAATGGCTGTGGTATGAGTTATATTTGTTTGGGATTTAATATGGCTGTGATGCCAATGAGAATGGGAGGTTCCAGTTCACGTAGACACAGGATGAGCAGCTAAAATGATCTTTGTTATGAAAAGCTTCCAATTTAAAGAAAAGCTAGTGGCAAAATTGTAATGCAACAGTGCTAATTAAAAATAATAGAAAAACATTTCATTTATTGCTCATTAGCCTCCCGCGTTCTTACCAAAGGCCTGAGAAAGTTAGCTGAATAAGGGCCATAGAGAAAAACTCCTGTTTTCACATGGTTTGAAGATGAGTTTCTCAGAAGTAGTGTGGCATCGAGAGCTCAGTGTGGTATCATGTATGTTCTATTTTGAAATAGATATCTGAATTTATATTAGGGCTCAGCTGCCAAATCCAGTATACAAAGATGCATGGTATATTTCCTTCTCAGGGTGAATTGCTTCAGTTACTTTATTCTGAGTTATTGTTCAACCCTATGGCTGCAAGTTGAGTATATGTTTGTAGTGCATATAAAACTTCTTGTGGCCTGACTCTGATTTCACTGACATGGCTGTTAATTCACTAACTTCAGTGGAGTTAGTCCTGATTTATTTGGCAGAAGTGAGGACAGAATCGGGCCTTAAATCTTCAAATAAAAAAGCTAAACTATAAAAATACGGTGAAATAAAATACTGCCAACACATTCTCATTAGATAGCATTTCACATGAGACTAAAATAGTAAGAGAAAATCCTGGTTAATAGAAGAAAAAGAAATCAAATATCTATTCAGAAAGGAGAAAGAATTATGAATTTGTAGTCTACAGAAAAATAAGAGAATTCAATGTAAGTATTGCTTTGAATATATACATCTGCAACAGTGACAACTTATCAAGCAGAATTGTTGTGTTTCTGCCTGGCAATCACATTTAAAATGAAGCTGGATTGACTTCTGGGCTGATGTTTGTCAAGAATTTGTTTAATCCCCAGTTCGGTAGCAAATTTACTTTTCAAGTAAGCTTATAGTTAATATTTATTTATTAGTGCTTTATTTGGGTGAAAATCTAATTATCCCATTGATCGTAGATCATCATAACTCATTTCAGATTAGTTACTTGAATATGTTTTTTACTGGGATCAAAACTATGTCAAATTTGAGGAAGTTAGCATCTCTGGTGCTGAGCTGAGAAGGGAGCAGAGAGAAAGAACTAGCTGACCAGGCAAGTAGTCACATGTTGACATTTTCACGTGGCTCTATGAAAAACACATGTAGAAGTCTTTTAGCAGTAACACTTGCAGTGACCTGGGAGATAAAGTGATGTGGGGGTTTACCATCTCCCTGTCAAACATTTCCCCTTCTACCTCTAGTGATGTGCGGCTCAGTTACGTGGGCCTGTTTTCCTTTCCAGCTGTCTGCTGTGGCTTTAGGAATGCATGAAGGTCTTCCCTGCGCCCATCTCCTGTCCGTGCTGGCTTTGCTGTAGTGCCAGTCTGGGAAAGGCTGAAAGATCCAAGTGTGAGCAGCAGGTAGCTGAGCACAGCAAGCTACGTTCACCAGGGAGCGTTTAGTCAGAAGACCACTAATCTTAGGTTAGCTCCTGAAATGTCACTGACTTAGCGTTGTTTACAGATTGGTATCAATTAGTTCCTCATGTGGAAAAAGTGTCCTGTTGTAATTCTGACGTTTTTTTTCACTAAAGGCCACTTTATGTCGCCTGTGTTACACAAGCAGGGGCCAGAGAAGCGCTGTGTGAAGACTAGAGGATCTGCAATGGGAAGGTTTATATGGTTATAATCTGGAATTGCTATAATGGAAAAAGGAGTTGTGAACACATGTGTATGAATGGAATTGTTCCACGGTTAACAGGAGATTTATGGCAGAAGAAATCACTACAGAACAGCAAGTGGTAGAGATTGTGTTTTTATTTTAATACGAGAGCCAAGTCTTGCATTAGGACACTGTTGAATTTAGTGTAGAAAATAAACGACCCCCGAGGGACAGCGTAGTGTTGTGTTAGATTGAAGAGCCTTTAATAACCCATAGTCTAATAGCAGTTAAGATAGAGAACACATAAGAAGTTATCTTCTGCTTTTACAATAATGTGAGCACGGTAACAAGAAACAGTTATGATGTGTTGGCATCGTAGCTTTTAGCAGATGACTTTTTAAATTAAAAGATAAGTTTGCAGAGTGACTTTCTGGAATTTAATGAAGGCCCATAAAATATGACATCTGTTTACAACAGGATTAGCAGCACCGTGCTCAACTTCCACTCTGTACTCCAGACAAGATGCATCAAACAAATCCGAAATCTTCTTTCATTCGTGCTAAGTTCAAACTCATTTTGGAAAAGCATAAATTGAACTTCTGCATCTGTCTTTAATCTTGATTAACAGGTTTTGCAGGTTCCACGTTGTCTTGTCTTGGCAAACTATAGGCTGTAAATGTGTACAAATACATAGAGCAACAATTCCTGCTTGTTCAGTTTTCTTGAACTTAGTTTTCTTTGGCTAGCAATAAGCAACAGCAAATGGGTTATGCTGCAATTTCCCCTCGGAAAAGTCAATCAATTGATTACCTTCAGTTACCTGGTTTTTTGCATGGGAGATACCTGGGGACAGGTTTAGTTTTGGACTGAATTATATCTACTGTATTTACATTCTGTAGTTAGTAGATCCGTTTGGGTTGTGCAGGATGAGAGTAAATTCTTCCTGAAATAATTTCCTTTGTGGAAACAGTGGTGGGAAATTTACACAGGACATGATAAGCAGCAAGTAGTGTGTTAGCCTGAGCCATGGCTCTCCTCTACACGAACTGTTGATGGCACTTGCAGACCACTTGGGTGTGCAAATGTACACTAGATGGCAGTTTTGCCATATCTTCCGAGCACCCGTAGCTCTGTAGGAGAACAGGAAAGGCCATCAGTGTTTAGTCTGCGCTCACAGGGTCCCTGCATGACCAATGTGGACCCCATGGACTTCCTGCAACATGTGTTAGCAATTTAGCAGCAGACATTTATTTCTTTGTTTTACTGCTTGGCTCTTTGAGAAAGTGTTGGTACTCGGTTATGGGCTGTCTGGATCATGTCAGAGGCCATGGGGATCAAGTCCATGTGACAGGCCAGACTGAGGAAGGATGAAGTTGGAGGAGGTGAGGAAAGTGACCCTTACTTCAGCAGTAACAAGTCACTGCCTGTCTGTGGACTGTGGCCAAAAGCCTGGGTGTTTTAGGTCTAATGCAGCTGAACAAACAAAACACTTTGCCCATTTGGCTTTTTCATATTTCATCTACAGTACTTCGCTCAAAGTCTTCTCTATTTCTAAGAAGAGGTTCTTATTCTTTATCTTTTTTCTCCTTCACCTTTTTTTCTCCCCCCCCCCCCACATTCTGTTTTAGCCCCGTCCAGACGAGGTGACCTTGAAATCCTTGGCTACTGCATGCTGCAATGGTTATGTGGGAAACTGCCGTGGGAGCACAACCTGAAGGACCCCGTAGCTGTCCAGGCTGCAAAGACAAAGTAAAAACAAAACAATACGCACATACACACGTCAACATCCTTATCACTTAGCAAAGTCAGTCTGCAAGGACAGCCACACGTCCTGTAGGGAATCACCTTACAAGAAAGCAAGACCGATTTTCCTTAATAGAGAGATGCTAGAAGCAGTTAATGACGTGAACTTTCCCTAATTGTTATGGATGTGTGACTGTGGAGATGCCATAAACTCAGCTGCACAGTCTGGTCGTTTTGTCTGCTATGTATTTTTTCAGTACTCCTTCCAAAGCAAACACTTGTGCACGAGCACGTGCCTCAGGATGCTAAAGATTTCCACTATGGTTCGTGGGGGCTTTGTAGAGACGATGGTACAAAAGTCTCTTGGAAGTTGTCTTTCACATTTGCATTCCAGGTATTTAACTTTCCATTTGATACCTATTTTTTTAGCCGTTTGATGTAGGTTTTTAAATTTATACAAGCCTACTGCTGGTACGTTTAAATAGCAGCATACTAAGTAACTTGTGTAAAATCTTTTCTTTTTCCCGGCATGACTCATTAGAGCTTACTAAAGCAACAGTGTATTAGTGTTTTCCTTTGACTGTTTTCACAGTTGGGACTTTAGAGAGTTAATTGCATGTGGTACAGCGTTGCCTGCAGAAGGCTGTACAGACGAGCATTTATCCATAAATGTAACATCACAATTGGAGGAGGCAGAAAACTTTTAAGTAGGGCAAGTCACAACAGAGGTACACAATGGGGATAGCTGATCCACAGAAATCAATCTGCAAATTCAGTGTGGCATCGGCTCTCAGCAGAGAAAAAGGTTAGCCTGCAGACTGTGGATAATACAGATTGCATCTGTAAATGTTGACATCGTATGTTATGTTTAATATTTCTCCTTTAGAACCTCTGATCATTACACAACCCCCTGCAAGGTAACGCTTACACAATTCAATGTTAAATCAATTTAATCAATCAAGTTGCTTCGCTAATTCTTCCCTTGCGATTAACCCTTAATTCTTCCCTTGCAACTGCTAGGATTTTCAGGATGCCAAGCAAACAGATGCTTAGGAGGAAACGCACAGAAAATGATAGATTAGATTAGCAGCGATATCCTCCCAGCCTAATTAATTAAGCACCTTGCTATCAAGTAATGTTCCCCTTTAACGTACCTTGTTTTTCAGTGCCTGAACTATTTTCAAAGGCCAGAAACAGTCATCAGCATACGTGTGTGCACTCAGTAGCATATCTGTCACTGAGTACATTAGCAGCCCAGGCAGATCGCTTCTGGGCGCACCAGTCTCTTGCTGTGAGGAAAAAGGGCCAGGCCTGCAAGGTGGGATGCAACTGAGAAGCAGGAGTCAGAGCAGGACTCAGTTCTGTTGTTCGTGGATGGTATCAGCCTTCCCTTCCAGGTTCTTAAGCCTCTTCTACCAGAGATGCTGGGTCAGTGAGGTCACTGTGCCAAACCTGTGGGCTTCGCTAAGGGCTGCTGGTATACTTGAGCTCAGAAATCTTCGTGCTATAATTGGAGTGGGGTCCCTGTCTGAATCGGAATTTAAGTTAAACTGAAGGAAAATAAACACATTTAAATGTTTCGTTCCTCCAAAACAGTCGTACCTTTTGATATTAGAGAACAGCTCCTGGTGAGACCAGGGGTCCATCTGGCCTTATATCCTGTTTTGGAGGACGGTCAGGAGAAAGAAGTATTAAGAAGAATAAAAAAAAAAGGGATTAAAATACTCTTTTATTTACTGCATTATTTTTTGAACATTACAGATTACCTGTATTTATTAACTAGAGAAATGAGGTGACTGTAGCATGGAGATGTGCATTGCAAGTAGCTATATGTTAAATAACCCTCCTCCACTTTCTGTTACAGAATGCAAAGCCCACATAGGTAGCTTTGCAGGGATAGATAGTTTCACAAGCCTGAACTTCAAGGTATCCCTATTACCACAAAGCTGAGGGCTTAGAGCAAGGCACGCTTGGTCATCACATTTCTCCTGCTGGCAGAACTTGCCTGAAGCTAGGGTCTCAGTGAAGCTGCTGCATAGCAAACTGATTCTAAGTGACTGGGTAACTAGATTGTGGCATTGGAGGATATTTTCTAAGCACCCCAATTCTACCCATTTGAGAACACATCTCATTCCTGGTTGGTGGACCTTTGTGACTCCTTTAAACAAAACAAAGGATCCTTTGACAGCGTTAACAACACAGCTAAAGTTCACTCAGGAAAGGGGAGCTGGTGCATCTGCAGGCTCCTGCAAGTGCCAAGCAATGGGGTTTCCTGCCTGCTCAGAGATGAGAGCTGGTGATGCGTCACCCCATTCGAAGGTATGATTTATTCTGAACTCTGGTTCTCTTGGTTACTTCTGGTGTTGGATAGACAGAAAGTACATCTGTGCCCTTGCCCTTTTTTTATTTTTTACCTGCACAGGACTCAGTGCTGCTCCACCTCCCTCCCTGTCATCTCTGCCACGCCTGCTTGTAATTTTGACAGAAGTCACGCAGCTGTCTGTGAGCTGTATGGCAGAAAGAATCTGATGTTAAAGGCAAATAAGGGCTGCAAATTTTCCAAACACAAATAGTAATCACTAAGCTGAAATCAGAACGAGTTCAAAGGATTTTTTTTCTCTTTCTAGAAAGCTTAAAATACCTGCAAAGAAAAGCTTAGAAGTACAGTCTTAGCTGTAAACCTGGTCCTGCTGAAATCAGCAGCCTCCAAAGAGTTAAAAATACAGCTGGAAAGTGGAGATCTTGTTTTAAAAGCAGTGCTGTGAATCATAAGCTATCCTGGAGGTCCACTCCCTTTGGAATTGAGACTTGCTGTCTACCTAAAATCCCAAATGAAGAATCACCTGCTCCAAAACTGCATTAAATTGTTGTGCTCTCATGTTGTTTCAGACTTATGGATGAGCTCCCACATTCGGTGATGGAATGGAATTCTTCTGGAAGCAGCTGTAGTAAGTGTGCTCACAGTGTGTACCCCGTAGCTCTTCGGTCTGTTACAGAAAAGATGTCTTACTTTATTTGAGGAAGCAGGAGAAAAAGAAAAATGATACAAATGTAGGCAACTCTTCAATTTAAAATATTCAGGTTAATTGCCAAACGTTGACACCTTCAGGCAGATGCAGTCGTGAGGCCTGAGTCCATGCAGTTACCAGTCTTAGGACAAACCAAGAATATCCGAGTCAGTGCCACCTGAACTTTCCTGACATGCCTCACAACTGCATCACGTCTAGAAATCAGACCTGGCTCTCATTCCTCCCTTGCTTTTTTGTCCCCATGCTTCTCTGATATCCCGTCCACATCCTCCTTGTCTTCCCTAAACTTCCCTCGCTGTTCTGTCTCCCTCTTTACTTGCTGAGTTATGTTCTGAGAAGATGGCTGCGACTTCTTTGCTGCACGTGGAACGGATCAGGGGGGAGGTTTCCATTGGCAGCAGCTTTTTATAAGGTTTGGCTCTTTCTCCTGCCAGATGTAGGAGCACAGGTTTGGTGGTGGTAATGTGCAGTAAAAGCTGAGGGACAGGGGATTAATAAAGAAATCTCTACAGTGCTCAGAGATATGCTCTGTATTAAATAGGGTATTAAGATAGCAAATAGTACAAAATATATGTAATTCAGGAATGGATGCATTCAGGGCAGTTTCCCTTTATCCTATTTGTGTAAAATTTGGCACTGGTGGAACCTCTCTGAATGCGTATCTGTCCAGCATAATAATTCACCCTGCAATATCTGTGTTTAGCTGATAACAGGGTAGTTACATAATACTCATTGTGAGATTATATGTCAGACTCATTAATTTAGGGTGTAATTTAATTTAACTAATATTTCTGACTTCAGTGGAATTGGATCATGCCCTTCATGTACAAGCTTAAGCTTAAAGCATTTTTATCTTGAAGGCTTGTTTACTGCAAGGGCAGAAACTAGTTTCTGGATGCTGTTGGATGCTGGTCACTCTGCAGTGCACAGCTCCTGATGCTTCATGATACTCGGCGATTAGGAATACCTAGTGCTTTTATTGCAGGAACTTCTGATGCTGCTTTTGTGCCTTGTGCCATGAGCAAGCACTAAGTGGGCAATGCAGGTGTGGAGGGCTAAAGTTTGAACCCCCGCGAGCGGTAGAACAAAAATCTGAATCTCATCTGTGATGCATGATACAGCGGCGCAAGGGATTTCACCATAGGCAATCCAGGCTGTTTAGGAAGGAGTGACTATCTTAGGAATAGGATAACTGCCACAGGAGGTTTATAGGTCAGCATTTGGGGTTTGAAAAGCAAATGAACGCACAGTTCATCCTGTCGTTTACCTCCTTCGCTGAAATACAGAGGTAGCGCAGGGAAAACGTCGCGCTTCCTACGAAAGGCAGCTTCTGTTTTTATTTATTCCTTTATTTTCATAATATCTGCATCTGAATGATTGGGATGCAGGACATGTTACATAAAGTGCATTCACAATCTACGTACAGATTCAGTAAGTTTTTGCTTCTGGGATTTCACTGGCTGCTAATGTCTGGTGTGGCACTTCAGTTTTAGGATGCACTTGGGCTGTCAACTGAAAGAAAAGTTTGATCCACCCCTGTCTGTTTGCCCTAAGAGCATTATTTTTGCCCGTTCACTGGTTTTCTTGTTTTTAGAACCACTCGAAAGTGACTGCAAAATAATGCTGCTGTTAGACTGTATTATGTGTAATCCCAAAGTCAACGTTTGTCAAAGTATTAGAAAACAAAATTTTGTCATTCACCTCAGCATTCTAAGGATATCTGTATAGATTAAAATAGAACTGTTGAGAGTAGTTAATATTTAAAGTCATGTTATGGTCCTTCAAATATAAAATACTTCTGTTCTATGGAGAAGTATCCAAGGTTTGTCAGTAGAGTTGATTAATTATTGTACTTGGCTAACTGACAGTACCACAAATTACTGCATCTGCAGAACAAGACGCAGTGCTTAAGGGTGAGCTTGTTTATCCAAGTCTATCTTTTCCTCCCTCATCTCCAAAAGACAAGATACTGTCAGCTCTGTTTTGAGCGTTGTCTTCAGCTGAAATTTTGTCATCTTGTTTGGCACTATTGGGTTGGCACCCACTTTGGAATGAAACGCTTTCTGAAGATCTAAGGCTACACCAAGTGAAATTTGCATTTGAAATACATTCTACAGGTGAACTATCCAAGTTTTTGGTGTGTGTTTATGGCTTAGCTTACGATGAAAAGCCAAAGTACCAAGAGCTTAAGAAAATCTTGCTGGATGGACTGAAGAGGAGCGGAATTCCCTATGATGGCCCTCTGGAATTTTCCACTGCAGGATGCGCACAAAATCACTGTGCTGCTAAAGCATCAAAAGTAAGTAAGAGAGTTTGGGAATTCTTTCTGAAATCTCCTGCTTAATTGTTGCCTTTTATTTTGTAAAAGAGGAAGTAGTTTAAGATGGCAAAATGGGACTGACACAGCAGTTCTTTTAGCCTTAAATACACCGTGTTTGTTAATTCCTGTTTCCCCTGGCTTTGCTAAAAAGTGGGATGTCAACCCTGAAGGAGGAAGAACTGTCATGAGTCCTTTTGACCTACAGCCTCTCACTTCAAAGCAGTAGGTCTGCAGAGAACGATTTACTTTCAGGGTAATGGGGAAGTCGAGGACTTTGTTCACCAACATCTTGAAGACAAGCCTGGATGCCAGGTTTTTCCTTCTTTCCAGATTAAAAGCATAGCTACCTTTATCAGTGAAAGCATTTAATTCATTTTCTTGCTTTCCAACTGCTCTTTGTCATTTGCCTTTATACTCCTGCAGCCACTAATGTGGAGGAGGCATTATTCTGGGATTTAACTGTTATTGGTATGCAGTGATGCACTGACACGGAGTTGAGAAACTGGCAGCTAATAGTGTTACATTTGCCTTTTGTACTGGTAAGTCTGAAACGATACGGTTAATAAAACCTTGTTTTAATAAGTGGAAATTGAGGTAATTAGCGGTCTTACTGGACGTGCTGTGAAATGTCACTCCCAGCATACCTCTGCCTTGAAACTACCCGTATGCAGAAGCCCTGTTTCTGCCTGTGATGTGTGTGCAATAAGGCAGGGTCAGGGTACCATTCATTTTTAATATTTCTGGTGAACTTTGGACCAGCACAAGCGTACGTGAGCCAAGAATGCAGGATGCAAACTAATGTGACTGATAGGCTGCTAGATGAATGGTGATTCAAGTATCAGTGCACAGATGGTTCTGATTTGCTGAGTTTTGTAGCTGCTGCAACTGAAGACATAAAATATCCTTCTAGTCATAAATTAGCTCTTTGGAAGCAAAACCTTGGCACCAGAGCTTTACAACCTTCAATTAGTTGGGAAAGAAGTATTTGAATGACTGTGGTATTGACATCTGTAGGCCTGCATAGTAATCATTCCTAATAGAAGAGAATATCTGTTTGAGGGGGTTTTGCATGGCTAATTAACCACCAGTGAGAATATGTAATTTTTTCATGATCTCCTGATTGTCACCTTTCTCTCATGATACAATTACATTTTATTGTAGCTAGTGCCTCACAAACCAATTGTCAGCACTATTTACGTATTACGGAAGGCAGGACGAAAGTTCATGTTTAATAAAAAGGCACTGAGTTTTGCTCCTGGTAATTACACATACTTATTTTAGCAGTTTTATTGACTTTTCTGGTTTTAGCACTTTTAACAAAACCAAAAGCTGTGTCAGTGACAGAGTTTTCCTTGCTGACTGTGACTGCATTGTCCTCACTAACTCGAGTCCACTTTTCTCCTCCAGTCTGTAGCATTCTCTGAACTTCACAGCTACCTGGCAGCTCGCTTAACTAATCTCCAGCTGATCGGGTTGGGTCTCTGGTTCTCACATCTTACATTTCTTAGAGCAGGACACCAAACAGCCGATCTGTGTCTCGTTGCCTGGCCTAAGACTTGCGCAATGCGGTGTAAAGGTAAAACCTCTGGACTGTGGAAGTCACTGCAGCACCTGCTGTTTGCGAATGCTTCAGGGCCACGTGATTACGAGTAGAGAGGGCAGGCAACGGAACCTTCTCTGGTTTTACTGCTGTTCTTAGACAATGCAGTGTTCAGGCTGAGGGCCCGCTGCACTTTGGTGCTGGAGCCCCAGCAGCACGGTGGCAGGCAGGCACGCACTTCCCCTTTGCAGCTCCTCATGCTCACTCTGACTCCCTCCATT
Organism: Lagopus leucura; assembly: GCF_019238085.1. Classification (NCBI taxonomy): domain Eukaryota; kingdom Metazoa; phylum Chordata; class Aves; order Galliformes; family Phasianidae; genus Lagopus; species Lagopus leucura. The sequence continues at coordinate 101,315,659 of NW_024962252.1, forward strand.
CACACCTCTGCGTTCTCTTCTTACCTTCCCTTTTTTCTCCATCTGCTTCTCCCATTAAACACGCAATCTAAAGATAGAGGGAGCCACTACAAACAGGTCTGATTCCTCACTTCTGAGAAGCGGAAACTGAATCCAGCTGCTCTGTCTGCATCTACCTGCAGTAGTTTTGTACAGGAAAGAGGTGAACTTGGGTTAATTCCCATCTGAAGGCCAGTAAACACCCAGCGCTGCCACCGAGGAGGTCTTGTAACAAGAGCTGCCCTCGAAGACGATGTGAAAAGGAATTCCTGTAGAATTTGAATTTTAAGGTTCAGCTCCCTGTATTGCACATTAATTCAGTCTTGAGATAACACTAAAAGTGTAACAGTGGTTACACCCACGTTCTTTGTTTCAGTTGCACATTGAACAGATGATATAACATTAATTAGGTTAATTCTCAAATTTGTTTACAACAGTTTTTGGCACTGGATAAATATTCTCAGCTTTCTCACCTCTACTGAAAATGCTAGAATTAGGGCCAAATGAAGTATGTAAGGCCAGCTGACGACTTGCTAGATGTTGTAAGCTTCATGTTGGAAAATGATTTCATTAATACCAACTTGTCATGTCGTTGGTACGGAATATTGTAATTTTCAGGCATGCAACAGCTATTTCCCTGAGTGCTGTAAGTCCTGTATTGAACGTGATTTGGTTTGAAGTACGTGTTCGTTGTGAAGGCAGCAGACGTAGCTGTCAGCAGGATTAGCAGCTCCTGCATGATGCACTGTGGTGCTGTGATGCAGAGAAAACAGCTTGGACCTCCAAACTGAGAGAAGTGTCAGGGTGGCACTGAGCCTTGCTTACATAATGAGGTTTCTCAAGGCTATTGACAGCATTATGTCCTGAGGTAGAGTGCTTGAAACTGGCTTCAGTTATTCAGGACAAATACACCTTTATGTTTCTAAGCCATGATTTTCTCAGATCTGTAGATCTGTTCTTTAAAGGTGTTCTGGATTAAACTATAGGAAGTGCTTACTGGCACTTCCAACAGTGTTTAGCTTGTGCAATTCCTATCTCCTACATGTATTTAGTTTGCAGCATGCAAAAGAAGCATATTACTTCTTTTCTAGCTTCTATATTGAGACACAGCTGCTGCACATAGGACCATATGCAAACATTGCAGTTACAGAGTTATTAGGGTGCCAGAAGTACCAAAGGCATGTGGCATACAGCCTGTGTTTTGGCTACGTTTGTCTTCCAAGTTAAAAAAGCCAAAAACAGACATCACTTGATACGTAGTGCTTAGATTAGCACTAGGAAAAACTTGTATTAACTGAGTGCAGCTATTCACCACATCATCCCAGCGACATTCTTCTAAAAGACTTCACTTTTTAAACTCCATTACCTGAGTTGGAAGGGTTCCTATCTTTCAGTTGTCCATCTCACTCACTGCACCGGTATGAAATGCTCTCAGCTCTACTTAATGATACAGACAGTGACTCAGTGGCCTTATTCCCAATAAAGGTGATCAATAAATGTCTTGAAAGGTGTAACTCAGGTATAGTTTGTAGCATACTTCCCAAATACGGCATAGCTCTAACTTTATACTGCTTGAAAATGGCGTTTATTGGTAATTAAACTGCTGAAAAGAATTATTTGGAAGGACTAAAGCTTACTCTCATTCTTGTTTTCTCAACACTGAAGCTAATTTTTTTTCTTTTTAAAGTACTGAGGCATTTTTTCCTATACAAAACTGCTGACTGTTCATCAACAGGCTCGCTTACCAAAGCCTATGCCAAAACCAGCTCAACAGAAGCAAGAAAAGATGGAAAGTGAGGAAAACATCTGTCAAAACAAGGCCAGGACACGAGCAAGAGGCAGACTGCTCCAAGATGAAGAGAAGCCAAGTAACTTGTGCCGGACGCTTCCCCAAACAGAGCCTCAGCAGGTGAGGATTTGGCACTGCAGTAATGCATGGTGTCTCTTGGGAGGTCACTCTCTTAGCTTGCTGGTCACCTTTTGGGAAGGGCCAAGAGAAGAAGAGCGCTTGAAAAAAGTCAAGCCCTGAGTCATGAGCACCAGAAGTGGGCAGGCGCTTATTGGCTTGCATTATGGGGAGCTTGCAGCTTTGTGTGTTGTGCCCAGGTAAGAAGAGCAAAGTAGGCACGCTGCCTGTCTCAAACCTGGTAGGTACAGTTCTGGAATAGCACCTCTAATTGGGAAGCCTGCTGGTTTTTCTTCAGCATTCAGAATTACTGTACGCCAACAGGTTCACTTACCAAAGCCTTCAGCAAACCCAGTGAGACAGAGGCAGAAGGTGAAAGAGGATGCCTCTAAGTACCCAAGCAGGCCCCAGGCTCAGATAACGCACAGGAAATGCCATGCTGAAGAGAAGCCAATGACACTGAACAGCACCATGCAGGAGACTGACCCACAGAAGGTGAGGATTTTGCTGTTAACTTAGAGCAGGCACGGCACGCAGGGAAAGAAGGATGAGCTTTGCAAAAAATGAGTGGCAGAAAAACTAACAGCAGTACAAAAACTCAAACCTAACACAATCACTGGAAGCTTTGCATATGGTTTCATACAGCTCCAAATTAACATTTGTTGTATATAGTTTGGTAGTAAAGCAGTGTCCCAGCGTGCTCCCCAACAGATACGAGCGCTGAGAAAAAAACAGTCATCTCCCTGTGGCCCTAATTGGTGTTTTTTGGTAGAAGCTAACAGCACTCTTTATAGAGTTCTTAAATTCCAACTCCTTAATCTGAGGATTTGAGAAACTAACTAATTAATCTCACTTACTGGTAACTACTACATAAAAGGGTTGAATGAGTGTGTTCTGTCTTACTCTTCAACCATCCGTTTCTACAGAAAGAAGAAAGCAGATCGAGGTTTTACTAACACTCCAACTTAGTAAATATCCTCTGTCCTTGAACAAATTCAGCCCTGTTTATCTCCTTCACATAGAAGAACAACATGAGGACACTTTTGAATAAGCACAAAAATGCAGCTTTATTATTAATCCAAAATTATTTGCTTCTGGCAGTCTGCTGATCACTGCCTGGAGACTCCAGTACAAGCTAGGAGAGAGAAGCACAAAAAGCACAGCAGTACCTGAGAGCATCAGGCAGGAAAGTGGTGAGCAGAACAATGTTTGGAGACCTCTTGGCTGGTAGCAAAGCAGTCAGACTCTGGAGGGTCTCTGGATTTCTGACACAGTGAAACTTTTTTCTCTGAAGACATGGGGTGCGACTTCATAATCCTCAGATGGACAAGTTAAAAAATACTAGCAAATAAAAACAAGTAGTGCCCACCCAATCTCTGTTCCTCCTGTGTGTTTTGTATGAAGGCAGCAACTTTCACTTGTTAAAAAAGCAGCAGATATGGAAGGAGACACACTCAGTTTTCCATGATGGCATGGGGAGGGGGTAAAAGAAAACACTGGTATCCTCATAGCATCCCCTGCTCACCTACACAACCGGACTGTGGATCTTCACATGGGAGATTTGCTTTCCCTCCTCTTTGAGGAAAGAAAGGAGAAGTACATTTTAAATAACTGGAACTGAGCACCAGTCTGATATTTGGATTGTGTGTTTGTTTTGATGTAACCACTCTAAAAGAGAAGCCACTGTTGCAGTATAATAGTGCTGCATCTATATGGAATGGTTTTGTAGCTCTGACTGAACTTTGAGCACTAAAGTTAAAACGCATGTCAGATAACAACTTGAATATTCAAGGGAGGAACTGGAAATGGGGGAAAAAAGGCAGGATGGCCTTAGTTTTGTATTGCAGACTTCCTTTCAATTTCTTCCCTGTAATTGAGGAGGTTGGTGCAAAAAGCTGCGTTTCATAGCAGTGAGGTTACGAAACTTCCGAAGGATGGTTCATGTACCAGGCTGGGGGAGGGGGAAAGCCGTGGCTAATTCAGGAACCAGAGTGATGAGAGTCTGTCTGTCAAGGGTTCTCCAGAGAGCAATTCCAAACCCTTCAGTCAGGCAGCTGCCTGGAGCAGCTAACTGCAGGCACCCCACTCCAACTGCAGCACTCAGAGAGCCGGCGTGCTGCTGCTGTTCATAGGCAGAGATGATGCAGTTAAAGGCCTGAGTACGGAGCTCGGAGGAGAAGTTCTGTCTCCATGGTTTATCTTCTAAGAGAAGTACGTTCAGAAAAACATCATATGGCTGGGACAATGACAAAGGGAGAAGAAAGAAGTGGGTCTGCTTTGTGTGATACTGCTAGGAGCTGTTAGATACAAACAAAAAGGAGAAACAGTTCTGTGTCACAAGGGGAGCGCTGGAGTGAGAGGAGGACAAAAAGAGTAGGACGGTTGTGAGAGACAGGACATGTGGCAAACAGAGAGGGTGGAAGGCAGAAATAACGCCTAGAAAAGAATATGGAAGTGATGAAATAGAGAATGAAAAGGAGCTACCTTTCTGTTGGACATCATAGTTACCTTTCTATCAGATGGGGCCCAGCTTTTCTTTAAAGGTAAAAACAGACACGTCTGTCATTGCGAGGAATAAGGCAGCTGATAACAAAGACAAGATTTCTACTAAAACTACTTATTGTGAATGTATGTAGATTTTTCTAAGGGGTGATGAAAAATACAGTTTGCATGAACAAAAGGATAGTGTTTGGGGGAGTCAGAGCAGAGATGAAGAGTATGCTTCATTGCTGCTGGAGACCTAAAGAACCAGCTGCCCTGTCCAGCTAGAAAGAGGAACATGATGCACATTTGTGCTGCCTGTGATGAACCAGAAGGCAGAAAGTTACACAAGTTGAAGCGACACATCAAACTGCAGATTATTTCCTAGGTTTCCAGGCTTTATTCACAAGAATACTGTAAAGACTTAAATATTTTACCATTTGGCAAAGAGAGTTAAAGATAGACAAGAATTGCAGCTGCTCAGGAATAGACAATATCTTTCAAGGGTGTTTAATCAAACCTGTACTTATGCACTTAATACACAGCTGCAAATTCAAGAGTTAAGATTTGGTCAGAATTGCGTTGCTTTCTCTTGGATAGCTTAAATACCCGGATGTTATCTTTCTCTGCTTGTTGGCTTGATTTTTATTTTCAGTGCTTTGAATCTCACTCATGTAAATACTAAGGTTGTTTTTTGTCCCCTGCAGAAAGACACAGGAAGAGAATTACCACCACTCAACCCCCAGGCATCATTCTTTGAGTCCAAAAGGAAACTAGAGCAGCTCTTAACTACAGCTCATCCACTGTCTTTGCAAGAACCTGGTCTTTCCGTACCCACAATATTTAGGCTCGCATTTACTGAAGAAAGATACCACTACAGTATAGCTATACTTGTACTTTTGTTTCTGATATTACTTTCCTTGTATTTTCTTTGATGCCACTGTTTCATTGCCTTCAGTGCAAGTGCGCCGACGTTCCCCTCGTGGTGCTTTTCTCAAGGTTTCTTCACGGAAGATTTCAATGCCAGGGGCTGAGAAAATAATTTTGTAAAATAAAGCTGTAAATGCACACCCTTTAAGAGCAGGTTCTTTTATACCTTCACAGCCTGCACCAAGAAGTTGTGTATGTACTCGAGTACTGCTGGGGTTGTTCTGTACTACGAATGTGGGGATTTTTCAGAAATGAGTTCTTTGTTACAGACAAATTTAAAAAAAAAACCATGAAAGATTGCAGCATGGTATTTAGTTATTTTCAACACCAGTATGTTGACATACGAGTTATAACAACATCTTTAAGGATTTTCTCAACCAGCATAGGTAAATACTGATGCATTAAATGCAAACTTTTCCTCTCTTTGTCCTGCTGGGTAAAGGGGAGAGAAAAGCTGCAACTGCTGTTCAACAGAAGACTGAGATAAAGGCAAAAACCTGTAACAAAGTAACCACACCACTTTGTTCCAGCTCCATTTCCATCATACTTCCTTACCTTGTTACAATATGGGCATTCACCAAAGATGACATTAAAGCTCTGTCTGCTGGAAGGAAGACCTTGTAGCCACTGCAACACAAACAACATGAAACAAACGTAGATTTTCATTTACTTAAAACACATCCCTTAACAGAGTTTTGCAAGCTTAGTTCATCTGGGATGCACCTGACACAGTGCAGGTCAGGTCAGTCTGCACAACCACACAGTGAGGAAGGTTCACTTCCACACTGAGCTTGTTTTACACCAGGCTGTTCCAATCACAGTGGCTTTTCTAGCAACCCGTATAGGAATTTGCTTCATTTGAAGCTGTAGGTGTGCAATGCTTATTTTCTACCACTTGCCAGTCAGTTAAGAAGCCAAGTCCCATTAATTCCTGTACCTCATACAGGCAAGCCTGATGAAAAGGCTGTCCGCATCGGGGCTCATCGCACACTTGATCTGGCACGGCGCCGTTGAGGCGGTAGGCATAGCAGATTCCACAGTCCTTGGTGAAATCCTGAAAGCACCCCAGTTGAGGTTCGAAAGGAAGAAGGGCTGAGACAGACAAACATTTCCATCTATGTTTTTCGTTTTGCACCTTATTTGGAATCACTAAACATCGCTGCCTTCGACATCCATTTTTTACTGTATGGTATTAACAGTGAGAGCAGTTGCCGGATGTACAGGACTGCTGGGTTGCATTTTATCCTCTCACTGCATTACAGCTGGTTTGACAAACATTTTCATACTCGGGCCCCACGGTTTCTTTTTCAAACACAATGATTTGTCGTTACATTGAGATATCAGAAACAAGACCTTGCAGCCAGATATTAATTTACAGATTTCACGAGTGAAAGCCAAGCTGGTAATCCAGTGTTACAGCATTGTCAAAAATTAATTCTGAGTTTATTTGAAATGCACCCGTATTTGGATGGCCTCTTGTCCCCTGTAAGCAGCTCTACCTAATTAGAACGTAAGTCATCAACATCCATAACAGAATGTTTGGATTTTCCACATCTCATTAGCTCCTCTGGAACTTCCTCTTTCCCTTTTAATAGTGAAACCTATTATTAATTGTCCTGCTGCTATGAAGGCCACAGGAAAGCGTGCACCCCAAATCAAAGGTTAACAAGTACTGACAATTGTTGCTTGAAGTTCAGAAGTCCTTATGACAATATATTACTCCAATTACCACTCTAAGTCTCTGACTTTCCCTGGCAGTTATAAAATGACCGTTTAGATTTTACTTACTCAGAAATAACGACTGGTCATTAACAAAAAACAACTTACACTTTTTTCTAACACGGCACGAGATGGAAAATCAATTTCTAAGAGGTCTTTCAAGTTTTGTAGTAAACTAATTTCTGGATCCCTGCAAGCGGGAAAAAGGGAGAAAAAAGTAAATGTTAAGAACAGCAAATGCCATTCTATTTTCACACCTGTATCACTAAGGATGCTTACCACAAGTGCATGTTGTTGTTCAGCTTAGTTCTCAAAGGGTTAACCACTGCAAACAATACACACACATGGTTATATATCCTTATGATCCCCTTCTGTCACTTGCCCGATTCTACCCCTTCTATTTCAGCAATAAAGGGCGAGTCATATTTGTTGGTGATCATTTTTTGGGTGGTATTCTCTTTAATGAATTAAGGCAACTAACTCAAGGATTGCCCTCAGTTTTAGAAACTGATCGTGCTGGCATTTAAAACACCAGACTGATGAATTTATTTCCCTTAAGAAGTTGGCAAAAAAAGCTGTGCGAAGCAGAGTGCAAGACTTAAATACTTCCAAACACCACTAGGACACATGCAGTAGATTATTAACTTATTTATAAAAAGAAAATCGTAGTAAAATATAAATAGGACTGCATAATCATCAACAGGACATAAACTGTGCTAGGAAAGCACTAGGAGAAAATGGCATTCAGCAAAACATCAGGCTGCAGATTTATGCTGTTAAAAAACAGTGTCTGTGTCAAACCCTCCTGCACGCACAGCCTTGTTCCTGGCTCCACTTCATGCTTTCCCAGTAGCCTGACAGCTTACTCTGGTGCCTGCTCACCAGAGAGCAGATTCTAGAAGAGAAACAAATGTTGCCTGTCTGCTGCCTTACCATGATCTGCTCCAAGGAAGTAACACTCGGGGAGCATCTTTGGATGCCTGGGATCCACTTCTACGTTCACAGACACATTGCTCCCTACAGGAAGGAAGTCAGACTTAAGTGGAGCTTTTCTTTGCAATCAACTGCTTGAAAACAGAAACATTAACTTAGAAAACAGTTATAAATTAATGAATTCAGACTGCCTTTAATTGCTGCAGATAATTGGAAAATTGGTACAAAGCATTCAGTTTCAAACAGCAAATATTTCCCGTTATGTGATACCCTAAGATCCCCAAAGGATTTGCTCAAAAATGTTCTGGATCCAGGTTAAAAACCTTGCAGCACATTCTCTAACAGACAAACAAGTGAAATCCAACTTCTTTTTTTCCTAATTAACAGCTATGTTAGGCTTGACCTTCTTGAATAAATTGGAAGGAATTAAATCGAAATCTAGCCTTAACTGAAGATTGTCTGTGACGGAAAACAAAGGCCTCAAAGCCTTTCACTGCCCTCCACTGACCTGAACTTTTTGAGGCTTTCCCTTCCTTCTCATTGGTCTTCATCAGTACGGTGGTGCCAAGACAAAGCCAGCCTGACACCACAAATGTATTATCCGATCCACTGCGCTCCAACCAGCTGCTGACCTCAGTCCTCCCCTGTTCCTCCCGTCACCCCAATGAAGGAGCTGCCTCAGCACCACCACCAGCAGCATTCCTGCCCCACTCCGCAGCTTTCAGGGACAACTTAGATCTGCTTTGGTCCATTGTACCTTCTCAGATTTCTACAATACGCAATTGGCATTTTGGATTTAAGCCGAGAATCAGAAATCTTTTCAAAGATAACATTTTCACCTGTATTCCTAACCTAAGGCTTTGCTAAGTTTCTCCTTTGCAAGTACAGGACTCCTTACTCTCTATATACACCAAGACCTTGAAGTGCCACGTGTCAGCATACGAATTAAGGAACTTCCTCAGATTGTTAACATCGTATGCCTCTAATTTCCTCTCCTCCTTTCTCTGTCCTTTCCACCTGCCTCTTTGTCCTCTCTTTCCCCCTTTGGACTGCACTAATTCTCCTTTCATTCTACCAAGACAGGGACAATCTAAAACAACAATCTACCGAAAAACTGGAATTTGTGAACGAGATCAGGGATTCTTCTAAGCTCTGTTCTACAAACACTGATTTTCTAGAGCTGTCATGCCAGTTCTCTTTGTTCTTAAGAGTTACGTGCAGTAACGTGAAGATGAAACTTACATTTTGTATTTAACATAGAGAACTGCTAACAATTTCATAGACAGGCGCAGCGTTCAGTGGAGGTTTGTCTTTAATACAAAGTAAGAGTTGTGTTTTACTGTTTTTAAGTCTTCTTTTTCCTGACTGAAAAAGCCACCACCTGGTTAGATAAGCAGAGGAAAAAAAGCATGCTGAGTTTACTTCTAAAACTCATGCATTCCTTCCAGTCTGTGTGTACCTATGGCGATCCTCCTTGCTGTAGCACCCCTGGCTGGATTTTCTGGCTCCAGTACCCACGTCTTCCCATCAATTTCATCCATGGTGTCCCAGAACTCTTTCAGCGATTCCAGTGCTGCCAGGAACTGATTGTGGATGGTTACTAAGGAGTCCTGGGAAAAAAAGAAATTTAAAGATTTTACGTGGTTTCTACCCATGGCAATACAGAATATTAAAAAACAACGGCTGTCATTTAAGCAGCATTAAAATCTAGCATGCCTCCACTTAGAGTATGGTAGGCAAAAAATGCTGGACCTTATATAACAACACTTTTTATTCGAAGCAACATAAAGTAGATAACTGTCTTCAGCACAATTTCTCTACTCTCGGTACTTCCAGCACGTTGTGATAAGCATACATCATAACTGATTGGAAAACTGGTGACAACTACAAGGTAGATTTAAAAAAAAAAAAAAAGCTATGATACGTAGCTAAGCAATGTTATAACAGTCCCAAAATTAAGCAGCATAAAACCTGGGACATAACATGATGTTTCAAACCATGCAAATACTGCAAGAGAAAGAGAAACCATGCAATATTCAGAGGATTACACTCAAAGGATTTCAATATTTGAGAGTGGAATAGGCAGAATAAAAAAACCCCAGTCATTATACAGGACAATACAGAGAACAGCAATGCAAAAGTCTTTTAAACATCGCTGAGCAAAACAGATTAATTCTTCTAGAGGAAGTTTTCAAAATAGAGGAAATACTTAGGAGTCCAGCTTTCAAAATGCAGATGCCAAAGGGTGCAAAATACAAAGAAGAATTCAGGGAGCCAAAAAAGAGGTGAAGAATGCGATAGAAAGCAGGAGTAATGCTCCATCCATGCTTTGATCCAAAGTAAACCTGAGTCTGGTATAAGATGGAATGAGCAGAGAAGCTTGGAGCGCCATGAACAGAGCCCAGAGGAGAACAGCAAGCACTCCACACATGGCTTCACGTGGACATGCCAGGCTGGGATTTGGGAGTACTGGAAATGACTCACACAAAACACAACTGAAAAATCAAATGCACGAGTGAAAACAAGGAATGACAGAACACTGACACAGGCTTCTTCAGCTACAATAAAGAGATGGGAAATTAAGAAGATGTGACAAGGGTCACATTTCAGACACGCTTTGGCCCAGGAGCCAGACAAGTTCTGGGTGTGAAAAAGAAAAAGCAAATTAAATACTATGCTCTAAAGAGGTATTTTTCTACAAATAACACGAAGCTTGCATGCACCACTCTCCTTTAATCTTTTAGTAATTATGCTCTTTCACCAGAACAAAAAGTAGAAATCATATATATGTATTTCTGAGATGAAAAAAATGTTGGGTTTTTTTAATATACCAATTTCTCATATTTTAAGCACACATATTCCAGAGAGAAACAGTGCAGCTTAGAAATAAAACGCTACGTTTTTCCCTGCTGTTATTAAATTAAAGGAGGAAAGCACTTAAGCAGAAAAGTGTGAATACTGCCAATCTCGAGACGTAACGCTTATTATCTTTAAAAGCATTTTGTTACTTTTATAATACCTGAAGTGATATAATAGTGTCAGTCACTTAACCACATCTTAGAGTATAATATCTTCATCTTAAGTACTATTATTTCCAGTATTTTAATAATTTTCACACAGTCCTGAAATGTGATCTTTTGTGCTCTGATGACACTTAAATTAATAGCATAATTTTCTGGTACTTGCAACAGTTGCTTTCCATTTTGATTTTTTACATTTTTCTGTATCACATACAGATAAATCCTCTAATAATCATTTTTATCTTTATCTTCTGGGAATTCAAAGGGTTTCACTAGAAAAAAGAAACATCAAGGGATTATAACCCACAGATAAGTTTTAAAATCCAATTAATTTTAATACTAATTGTAATTTTTCAATGGTGTTCCTTAAAAAGGTAGTTAAATCTTTTCTTAAACGCACCGTTCATTTGATCTTATTTGCATGCTTCATTGATGCTGCCAGCTGTCTCTGGCTATATACAGAAGTGCATCTATAGGTATTTAAATCCATCACACGCTTGTCATGCAAACCATGAGAACTGTAGCACTCCTTTTTAGTTGATGAACCAACTGGCTTCAGAAAAGAGCTGGGCAATAACCAAAAAGACCATCGTGCTTTTTTTTGTCTGTACTACACCAAGATAGCTGCTAACAGCACCACAAAGTGCAAACTGTGTTTCTCAGTAACCTCTTCACAAGCACACTAGAATTTTAATGAAATAAGTCAAATATTCTTAAAAAAAAAAAAGAAAAAAAGAAAAAACAACAAGACACCATTCACAAAATCATTGCTGGCTGCCCACCTGACTCTAAAAACCACCAGCAAAACCTTTCACTCCACCCTCTGTAATTATTAGGTTTCCGTGCCCATCAGGCAAAACATGCAGTATAAAAACATAAAGAATCTTTCACAACAGCTTAAAACAAAACAAAGATAATTTTATGTTTAAAATAGACCCTGCATATTATTTATAAGTACCGAGGCCACTGAGCCTATGGCTAGAACGGGAAGCTAATTCACAGCTAACAGAGGCTCAGAAATCCTGCTGTGAAGCCTCGATGCAGTTTGTTGTACCAGAGGGTGTGAGAGTCTTCTCTACCTGGGTCACATGCTATTTCTTCTCCTCCAGTCAGCATCTCTCAGGTTTTTCATAGTTCAGATTGTGAGTGCAGAAAGCAAAGGATACAGTTAGTACAATTAGTACAATTAGTGATGACAGCCAGCTCTCCCTCAATGAAGCACATATCCAGCCTCACCATACCAGTCCTCCCAGGCTCTGTCAGTCACCTCTGTCTGAGAGGTGCTCATGTCACACATGCTGCACAGCCCTCAGGACTGAACGGTTCCCGGTTTAGAAGGACGTGATTCTGTGACCTGAACTTCTGAGAACAGGTATTAGAGACTGGGTTATTTTACAAGACAACAGATGGAGGCGTATCACCTTCACGTCACTGCCACAGAACTCCCTATCAGTCTTAGAGATCTGACCCCATTTTTAGCTTTTGTGATATCAGCATCCTCCATTCATTGCAGCCACTGACAGGAGATGAATCGCTTATTCTGGTCAGTGAAAATCTGGACCTATCAGATATACCAGTGATATTCTGGACCTACCTGGAGAAGAACACATTCTACTGCTGCTCCTGTTACTCCTAAGCTTTGAGTTTCCTGCCTCTGCCCCGACCAGCCTCACCCTAACAAATAGTCTCCTACCTAGGAAGAGTCTCAAGTAGTTCTGCAAAATTTGATCCTATTTCTACTCTCTGCTCTCTCATCTCCATCCCATCACCAGTCCTCATGCTAATTCGTTATTCCAACTCAAAACACTTCCTCCCCAGTCACTTCAATTAAATGAATAAGAAGGAACAGGGAGGAAACAAGTCACTCTACTCCTGGTTCTTATTTATGGAGCTAGAAACTTGAAGGAAGTGCTACATGATACATGACAACATTCCTGACAGATCTCAAACACCTCTTCCAACTCCTGGATGGACTAAATACTGACCAAACAGCAGTGAGAACGCTCAGATTAAACACAGTGCATTTTACTAAAATTTATAAAATCAAGAATAAAGCCTGGTGGGGTTTCTCTCTTTTGTTCTGTTGAGTTCTTTTGTTGTTGATGCTGGGGTTTTTCCTAATTCTTCCTAACATAACATTTGCTGACCCTTAGAAATACAGTAAAATTAGAAGAACCACAAAGCCTTCTGAACCGAAAAGGTAAAGTAGACTGAGCTGTGGATGCTGCCACCTGCCTCCTGTGTACTCCCAGATAAAGAACCATTTAATAAAGGAGCAGTTGCTGGCTGGCAGTGGATCACCTGTATTACCTCAGTAATTTACCACTCTTTAGATTCCTTGGGGCTGCTCTTTATTTCACACAAACCAAACTTGAACAATTTTCTTCCTCTTTAGCACAAACTAAAGTCACACACAACACTCTTTACATCTTCACAAAGCGTCAGCCGTTTCTGTTTTTGGTATTGATAGATACACAGAAAGCAGATCTGTGAAGCTCCTTTGCTAAAAAAACAACAACAAAAAACAAAAACAACAAAATTATGCCATGTTTTACTGTGTTTCCATTAAAATGAGCAAATAATCTCATTCATATCACCATACTTTCTGAATTTTGTATTACTGCATCGTTGGCTGGCTGCGCGACCTCATTAGTCATTAATTTCCACTCTCCTGACCTTCATGTAGCAAACCAGGTGGGCAGTGGTCAGTATAGAAACAATACCCTGATGTGAGGGCAGCAGAATACAAGTGTGCTGAAATGCAGAACCACGCTGACAGTTCATACCGAAATCTGTAGACAGAACATTTATTGGGTAATTTAGAAAAAGAATATAAGTGAAATAAGTAGATGCTCTTGCACTTGTCATTGAGAAGCACTCTGCATTTATTTGGCACTGGGAACAGTAGCGGCAGCAGCAGCATTGCCCTTGGTGCTGATTTCTTACTACTCTAAAATGTCTCCTCTGAGCCAGAATGCACTGGCTGTTGCTGATCATGCTGTGAGACACCTGCACTGGCTACTAGGCTTGTCATGACGCACAAAACCCTACCATCTTCAGCTTGACATTGTGCAAGTTATAATTATTCATCCAAATGAATATGTCAGAGCAGCAGCAGCAGACCTCTCATCAGAGCAAAAGAAAAATACATCAAAACATTATCAACCCAGCAGGAAGACAGGGACCATAAGGAAAATTACCCATTTTTAATATGGATGCCATAAAGCCATGTCTATTATTATACCAAATAAAAAAAAAAAAAAAACAACCAACAAACCAGCCACCCAACAACCCCTCAAGTTTAAAGTCCACGAGCACTGAAAAGAACCCCAAATAGGCAACAGCAAGGGGAAAAAATTCAGCAAAATCAATTAGCAGAAACCTCATTATATTTTCTTCCACAAGAGTTTACATTACAACAGCAAGATTGCATATTTGTCAGTTAAGCCTTGTCAGTTTTTACATCAAAGATGACCAAGAAATACTGAAGTTCCATTAAAACTTCATAATATTTTACTGGTAGATAAGTGCAGCGTGCTCTCTTTCCTTTTAGGTACCAAAATTTTTAACCACTTGAGAACCTGCTAAAATCAGCTACTGCTGTTGTTTCATCTTTATCTAAGTTTAACCCTTACCCTACCAAGATGCTCACTTTAAGAGTTTCAATGCACTTTGAAAATAAGCACAAATTTAAATAGTGGAGGAACACAACATTTAGGACAAACATTCTTTTTCCCCGGAAGTCACACTCAGAAGATCAGCTTTGACAGCAGACTGCACACCTCTCCCATCAGAAAGCACAGGCTGCTGCTATTTGCCTCCACAGCACAGCAGATTACCTGCAGCTGAAAGCAGCCTCTTATGATTTCAGAACAGTCCTCAGTGACGTACATACATCTATCGCTTGTGTTTCCAACCACCCCAGAGGTAATTCTAACTGAGTGTCTTATTTGTTAAGATTATATTTTTTACTTTCCTGTAGAGTCATATTAATATATTTGCTCACATCTTTTAACTGGTCAAAGCAGGTTGCTTTTGTTGTGTTATTCAAGTACATCACATCAAAACCTAACGTAAAGCTGGTAGCTTTGTAGTAACTAAGAGTACACTCGGAGCAGCAACACCTGTCAAGGATATTTGAAATGCTTTTAATTTGAGGTAACATACACTGCAATGACATAAAATTAAGAAAATGATATTAGAACTGTAGGTAACTCCAGAGGTAAGAAACAGCACTTGAAATCCTGCCTGTAATATCAGGAAAACATATTAGTGCCACATATCAGTAAAATTTAAGGAGAAAAACAGCACCTATCCAGATTGTTCAAAACTGCACCAGGGAATCAAAAACTAAAATAAACACAGCTTTTATTTGCAGTGGTTCATTCTTGAAGTTACTTCCTCAGGCTCCCAAAGTGGATCTGAGGTGATGCACAGAACCTCGAGCTCTGCATCTCATCTGAAAATCATTCTGATGCAATCACTGGGTCACGTCCCCCACACAAACTTAGTAGTGTCAACATAAGCTTTACTGATGGGCAGAAATCATTGCAGGAGTTAGAATTATGAAATGCTATCCATCACTTGAGCAAAATCTGTTTTTCTGAATTAAATGACATCAAATCTCAACCACTTCCTAGAGATAATTCACATGAACTTGCTTCTAAAGTGGTCACTTCTAGATCCATTTAATCAAGGATGCACACTCCATTAAGGGAGAGTGAGACATGAAATAAAGCAGGAGACTAAAAGACAACAGCTTACATTGACAACTGTTAAATTACAAAATTTGAATTCTCTTGAGTATTTTCCTGGTCTTTCGGTTACAAATGAAGTTTTCTTATGTTGTGGAAATCGTTCAGGATAACAAACTGAGGGAACTGTGGTTTTTTGGTTGGTTGTTGTAGTTTTTGGTACAGCAGCCACCTTTGGGTGGTGCTTCTCTGCATAAGCAGCTTACTGTGCACAGCATTTCCTAATACTTCTGAAGGCTTGAAGTTCCAGCTGTACATACAGCTTGAGAGAAAAGCAGTACGAGTGCAAAGCAATCAACACACAAAGTATACATACATGAAAAATGCATTAAAAGCAACCTCATAAGGAATACAAAGTTCAATTTTACATTCACAGAAGCAGGCCTGTAAGTAAAAAGCACACAGTTTTAACACTGAGTTAAAAATGAAGTCCAGTGCATCATTACCACCTACCTTCATACTTCTCAGTTATCGAAAATAAAGGAGAACAATAACAGCTACGTGGGTTTACCTGTGGCATCCAGGAAATGGCAAACTGAACAGGAAAATCCACAATGCAGTCTGGTGGCTCAGTAGGATACTGAGGGAGAGAAAAAATACATACAGTTCTGGTTTTGGTAGTTGTTTTGTGTTTTTTTTTTAAATATGATTAAAGTCAGACTGCTACGCAGCTGCCAAATTCGATAATGAAGTATAAGCACTTGATGCATCTTGAGAACTTGGCTCCCAAAGGAAAAATATGGAAGGCATTTTCAGAAATACTTATAAATGTTAATTCTCTTTTAAAGAAGAAACCTACACGTAAAGTGTTCTTGTGTATCGGGCTTTGAAGGAGGCAGGAGGATCATAGCTTCCTCTGTTCAGTCTTCACGTAGGCAAATTAAAAAAGAACTTCAAAAACAGATCACAGAAAGAAAAAGAGGAAATATTTCTTGGCAACTTGATGGCATGTGCTGAACAGAAGCGTCCCCCTTGCTCCTCAATTGCCTGTAGTGGATACAAAAGTTTGAAACAAAACCAACAAAACAGAAAAACTTCCCGAGGCAAGGATTAATTGTCAACTGAACCAGAATATTTGCTGAGATTGGAAGTGCTTTTTGTTTTGAAACTTAATCAAAGCAATCATGAAGACAAAGTTAAAACTAACAGCTATTCTCTCCACCTGACCCCCAGATTAAAAGGTATCAATTAGGAAGAAAAAATATGTTTAAAAAATGGACTGTTTTTTAATAAAAAAGGCTAACCCCAATCACTGATCATTCATTACACTTGTAAAAATACTGCAGCTCGGCTTGCCACTCTGAGATCTGTGGAGAAAAATGTATCCTCTGAAAAATAAAGCAGGGAAAGAAAAAAGCCCACTTTGTTACAAATAAACACCTATCCAAAACTTTATTCACCTGAGAAGTTGCCTCCTTCCGTCCTATGCAACATTCCCAATCCAGGCAGTGACACACCAGGAGGTATTGCAGAAGTTGTGTTGCTATTGCACAAACTGCTAACGCCAGAAAACATTTCAGAAAACCTTACTTGAGCAGACATACAAAAAGGTCCCAACTTCCTCCCTGAATTAAAGACACATGAAGCTTGACTATGCTGCTTCCCATAACCATCCTGCACTCATAATAAACCTCCACACACAGATATCATCATCTACCAGACATCCAGCAATCAATGTAATTTCTTTTTTGAAGTGCCCTTACATCATATACAGTGTCATTCTACAGGAACTGGTTCCCAATTGTTCTTTATAAAAGAGCAAAAAAAAAAAAAGTATATCTTTCCTAGAGCATCCATTCTGCCCTGCCTTGATGTTAATAATGAGGTGGATTCATGCATTTCACAGAAATCTGTTTAAACTTGCACTTTTTAGTATGCCTTCACTTGTAGCTTCTGTCAGATATCTGCTTTCTGAAGACGACTCCTACAACTTGAGCACTGTGTGATTTGCTATTTTACCAAACTGGAGGCAGACAAGCTAAAAAACAGCAAGAGAGCAAGAGAACAAACAACTGATTTGGACAGGAGGCAGTTACAGTTTAGGGAAGTGTACCCACAAAAGCTGTCACAGTTTCTTTTACTGTAGCGTTCGTGTTATTTTTCATGAAATGCTTTAATGCTTGCATAAAAATAAACTTGTTTTCAGTGTAAAAAACTTTGCTTAAAACAAACAGATCAGTTTCTGCATGGGATTCATTTTAGGACTGCCCTAGTTAAATATCAGCAGCATTAACCAATTAGGTGCTTATTTTCTTGGTAAGTAAATTCACTTTATGCATTCTTTTGTATGTTGACTTTGAACAAGTGGTTGCAAACAGATCCTACAAACATTATTCAAAAAAATAAATTACCTTATCTCTTTAATGCTTTTCAACCTTGCAGGGTGAAATCCTGTATAAAGTAACACGATGATTCTGCAGGAGACAGTATTTTACAGCACTATCCCACAGTGTATCAGCAGCACCATACACACAGTCAGATTGGTATGGTAGAAATCCTACTTTTCAGAAGAATTTAAGCAATTGCTAGAGCAAAGATTTATTTACTGTATTTTGAGCATGCAGCTGATGTTATCTAGAAAAAGCATTTTCAATAACCCTCGCCAAATCATTCACTTAATTACTGTCAAAGCATCTTGTTTACTACACGGCATGCAAATTATTGCAGTAGCTATTAGAGTTCTGAAATGGCAAGCACCCAACCCACTTCCAAGAACTAAAATGTATGAGTTCCTCATGTAATACAACATGAAACCTGAAAAATAAAACCTGATGTATTTGGTTTTATACCTTGCAAAGACACAGATTTGGCTTTCAGAAACCTTCTAGCTCGTTTATTACATTGCAAGTGGAAGAAATTTTCTGCATCAGGCATTTTTAGGCAAACTGAACTGAAAACTATTTCACAAAATGTAACCTGAGCATAAAACAATGCATCCTGTTATGAGGACAGTGCCAATAATTTACACAAGTTGACGCTGCGTAGCACTGGATCGCACACACAGTGATGACATGATGTTCTCCATCCTTCCAGACTGAATTTGATTGCCCCACGTTTCCCACGTACTTTATAAATGCAGATTATAGGGAGTAACCGTTTATAAAAGAGCAATTCCTAATACAAAGAACACTGAGCCAAGGATAAGTGAAAACCTTTGACAAACTGAAAAGTCCTCCAAGTACATCCAAGCCATTAGGGATGGTAGGCACATTCAGAGGATTATTTGAATACACATTATAACTTCATGAAGAATGATTTTCTAAACCACTTGTAGAAGTTGTCCATCCCGAAATCATTGTCGGGGTGCTTATCAACTCATCTCAGTGCACGGCATCTGCAAGGACAAGGCTGAAGCAACCACTGCCAGCAACGTGTGCTCAGGGGAGAGGTTTAACTCTCAAACTAACCACAGTCAAAGAAATAGCATAACAAAAATAAGCATAATTGAATTAAAGCATGCTACCAAAAGAAATCTCTTAAAAAGCACAGTCTTCTCAAACGCATGAGATATGTATATAAAGGAAAATCAAACCCTTGTGTCAGCAACATTTCACATATAAATTCTCTCCTCTGGCAAGTTTAAATGCCAGACAGTTTCAAAAGGACAAACAATTGATCCTTTCATCACAAAAATCACTTGAAAAGAAAAATTTGATGATTACTTTTCACAGCAGACAATTTAGATAATCTAGTCTTTTTATTACACCGCATCTTTAGTTGATAGAAGGTGCTTTCTTCTGCTATTAGGAGCCTCAACCACACACATTTTGTTACTATGAAGCACAAGTTTTTAGAAGGACAGAAAATGGGTGAGCTTGATTCCCACCATGGTACAGCGATAAGTTAAACACAACCAGCCAATGCAGAAGTGTAACACTGTTTGACTGGTTTTATCAGGTGCTTGAGCTTTACAGTTAAAAGTGCTTTACTTCAATCTCCATAAGCTGAAGAAATAGCTTAGGGGCAACAGGCTGCATGCATTTAATTTCTAATGCCATACTAAGTACATGGATAGCAACTCCCTTATAAACAATGCCAATACAGCCAGGTTCTTGCACACTAAATAGCCCACAATTTTACCTTTTTTTTTTCCCCCCCCCCCATGAGTGTATTTAACATCCAAGTGACTAGCAAATTAATTATTTGTTCATTACTGCGTGCATAAACACATGCATATATATTTAGAGCACTTTTATTAGTTTCTGAAAACCTATGTTGATAACCAGCATTCCCTGGCAGTTCTCTGTTGTGTCCTGTAAGGTAATAATTTGTCTTATGTAAAACTAAAAAACTGCTGCATTTCTATTTCTTAAAGAATACAGGAAGTTTCTGATGATGAAATTTAGTTTGACATACAGTGTCCAGTTCTTATTCCTTCAAGTTTATTATTTCAGATGATGGACCACCAATAGTTTCCAAATCGTATTTTACCCCAAAGCTGATTTTCTGAAGGTAGCAGCAATGACCACACAATTGCCATCACATAGCCCAGATCTTCATAGATTCTGGTAGGAGATTCATGTCTTAAAACAAGAAATTCTACAAAGAAGTATTACAGTTTGAGTTCAGTTCTATGTGTTAGGAAGAATTAAAACTTTGCTGCTTCCATACATGCCACGGTTTGTTTTTTGTTGTTGTTTTGCTTGTTAAATGCTTAAAAATGTCAATTCTGCAGTCAGTCTGTCATAAATCTTGACAGCTCAAACAGTAAGACTTGCCACAGAAGCTACATAACATCCTCCAATTGCTCTTATATGTTTAGTCTCTGGACTGAGTGATAATGTATGAAAGTCTCTAAAATAGCATTATTAATTGCAGCATCACAAAGTGTTTCTCACGTGACGTGCAGCCTCTTGTAAGACCTTCAGACAACAATAACATATTAGGAATTTTCATTGAAGTTCAAGTCTGAAAATTCTGCATTTTACAAAACAATTTCTAAAAAGCCAACCACCAAAAACCAGATTATTTTGCACAACAGACATGCTATCAGACCAACTCTCTGAAATCCTTACAAATTAGAAAATCCATCTTTTTCATGGAAATCTTGAAGTATTTTCCCCCATATAAATTCACCTTTGCATTTAACTTCAGAGTGACCAGATGCTGTCGACCACGAGAGTCCTCAGCCTTCAGCTTGATTGTGGTGAGCCCAGCGTCCACATACGCGACTCTGAAAGGGAAAAGCAAGCTCTGATGGGATTTCAAGAACTCCAGTTTGAAAGATCTGCAATACTCTTACTAGTCTGATTCAAATATTCATCAGGGCAAGTCTGATACGCCGAGCATTTCGGCTGTTCTGGATTTACTGCTGTTAATACACCACTGCTTAATGCAGTCATACATCTTTGGGTTATTTACAGTGTGTGTCACGGCTCACGCTGTGGTCAGCGAGCGCTATGTTTCAGTTTTCCATCACTGGAACCTTTGACACACACAGCATGTTCCTGTCAGCCTCTACTTATGTACACATTAAACTTCCTGTCAAATCTTTGATCCATTTCTGCGGTTTCTTACACCGTGAGACTTTCATGCTCTCGATTTGCTTTTGTCTTCAATGAAGCTCTCTTTTGTTATCAATAATATTATTTTTGAGAATTCGGTGGCTAACGGTTCACATTCTGAAATTGATTTTTCACAAAAAGCAGTTCTAGAACAGGTACAAAATGAGTTGTTTGCAGTGATTCACCTTTGTTTCATGACAGTTTCACGCAGTATAAATGCACTCAAGCAAGTAGAAAGTACGTACTAAACATAAATAAGTTTTAATACAAAACCTTTTTGTTTAAGACGTTACTGATACTTCCCTAAACAATGAAGATGAAGGAAATTATGACATACACTCTTCCAACAAAGTACATTCTGCTGAGAGGCTTCAACAGCTGCCAGAAGGTTGAGACTTATCCCTATGTTCAACAGAGAGCTGAGTATGTGGGCATTTTGACATTGTTACAGCATCATTCCCCTGTGATGATAAAAAAGCAGTCTACAATTGTTGCACAAACTTATCACCTAGACTGAAAAGCCCAGAGCTCAAAGCAAGTATCTGCTAGCTAACCTAAGTAACGTTTTTCTAAATTAATACACACTAGCCCAGTCACTTCAACCAGCACACTGGAAAAAATGTTTCTCTTTCAAGAGCAAATAGATACACAGTTGTAGAAGTCTACATAGGAAAAAGTAGAGCTACACATTCCTAGCAGGAGGTGAAAGGAACAAAGTGATCTCCGTAATCACACATGAAAAATAAGGTTGGAAAAAAGTAGTAGTGCTACTGAGTGCTGAAAAAGACATTATTTCACATTTAATGCTGGATAATTTAAAGCAATATTACACTGGCCTACAAATTTCTGGGAATATTTTGCCACTCCTCCAGAACAGTTTAAAGAAATAGAAGTCTTGATCAAAATGTAGTCAATTAAATTCAGTTTACCTAGAGAACATTACAGCATTTCTCCTCCAATAGGAACAATCACTGCTCACACCTCATTCTAACTTTACCTCAAAATTATATTACACATTTTTATAAAGATAAGAAATTACTTACAACCCAGGCTTCCATCTACTGTTGCAGAATGCCCGGAATGAAAATTCACTGCTGGTCTTCCTTTTTCTCAACAGAATGTAAAAAGCAATAAACTGCCTCCAGGGGATGAAGGAGGATTCAATTTTCCATTTAAGATAAAAGAAAAGAACTCAGTAGCTTACTGGCTACTCATTCTGTAACATCATTCTACCAGTCTCTGGATAAAAAAAATAAAAATGAAGAAGCGAGTTCTGTGCAACCAGGGGAAGCTGGATAACTCTGTAAAAGCCATATGAACTTCTTCATACGACCTCAGAATAGAAGAAGGAAGCTTAGAGGTCATCAAGCTCAACCTCCCTGCTAAAGCAGGTTCCTTACTGCAGGTCTCGCAGGTAGGTGTCCAGATGGTCCTGAACATCTCCATAGAAAGAGATTCCACAACCTCCCCGGGCAGCCTGTTCCAGTGCTTCATCACCCTTACTGTAAGTAATTTCTTACTCATATTCATGTGGAACTTCATATGTTCCAGTTTTGGGCCATTACTCCTTGTCCTATAACTACACACCACTGAAAAGGAGTCTGGTCTTGTCGAATTGCCTCCTACACTTTAGATATTTATGAGCATTGATCAGATCCCCTCTCAGCGTTTTCTTCTCCAGGCTGAACAGTTGCAGATCTCTCAGCCTTTCCTCACATGGGAGATGTTCCAGATCTTTTATCATCTTTGTCACCCTGTGCTGGACTCTCTCTACAAGATCCCTGTCTTCTTTGAACTGGGGAAACAAGAACTGAACACAGTATTCCAGATGTGGCCTCACCAGGGCAGAGCAGAGAAGGAAGATCACCTTCCTCACCCTGCTGACCACGCTCTTTTTTTATGTGCCCCAGAATATAATTGCCCTTCTTGGCCACAGGAGCACACTGCTGGCTCATGGCCAACCTGTTATTCATCAGGATCCCCAGGTCCTTCTCTGCAGAGCTCTTCTCCAGCAAGCCATCCCCTATCCTGTACTGATGCATGTTGTCATTCCTCCACAGGTGCAGGACTCTACACTTATTTCTTTGAATTTTCCTTTCCATCCAAACCTCCAGCCTGCTCAGGTCCCACTGAATGGCAGCACAGCCTTCTGGCACATCAGTCACTTCTCCCAGCTTCATACATCAGCAAACTTGCTGAGGGTGGACTCTGCCTTGTCATTCAGGTCACCAACAAAGACACTGAATCAGACCAGACCTGCTCAGACCCTAGGGGAACACAGGCTTCTTAGCCTCCATCTAGACACTGCGCCTCTGCTCACAACCCTCTGAGCTCCGCCAGTCAGCCAGTTCTCAACCCACCTCACTGCCCACTCATCTTTCTAAGCTTCTTTACAAGGACATTGTGGGAGACAGCGTCAAACACCTTGCTGTGGTCAAGGCTCACAACATGCACTGCTCTCCCCCCATCCATCCAGTGATGACAATGTAGAAGGCAACCACTCTGGTCAAGCATAATTTGGAGATGTCATCCACACAAGGGTGACAAATTAAGCAACCTACCTGAAGCATTTTCCCTACCTCAACTAGTCAGATTATAACACTAGAAAAACCTTTCACTTATTTTACTACTATAAGGGTTCACAAGCAAACTTCCCCATCTCAGCAAACTATTTTGTGCCAGTTTCTTCATCTTCTTAAAGTTATACGAGTAACTTCTTTTGAACACTCCAGCTTCAAGAAGGACAGCAGTTACTATAGGAAATTCAGTTAAACCGTAGAACCTATTGAAATGTGACCTTTGTGAACAAGTATTTGACTATGAAAGAATGTGTACTCCACACTAAAATTAGGTCAAAAAATAAAGCCTCCATTATAACAGAGAAAGTGATTATATCTAACAATGGCAGCCTGCCCACTTACAATATTCATTACTGGTTTTACTCTCAGCGGTTGAAGAGGAAAGAGGCATAAGATCACTTCAAGTAACGTCTACAATTTGTTTTTGAGAAACTCCACATATTCCTTAGATAAGTTATTTGAATACACTTCTGCCATCCCTAAAAGCTTCTTAGCTCACGTTAGAGATAAGGGACTATTACCCTATTGTTTAGATTCTCTTTCAAATAAGAAAATTTTTCAGTTGGATTTGGATGCATTCAGAGATGGATTGGCTGGAGCACGGCCCAAAAATCTTACTGAGAAAAAGTCCACAACAAGCCAGTTTTTGTCTTTTTCTTTTTCTCCCTCAAAGACTAATGCTGATAAATAAAGCCAGATGTGTCACAAGGTGTGAGCATTTAATTGAAGTTTTCTGGCAGTAAGAAGGCTTAGTTTTCTGCTAGACCATACCACCATGTTTTTAATATGCAAGTACACATCTCTTGCAGCCCAAAACCAGTTTAGGTTAAGTGGCCTTCTCTGTAGTTCATTATACTTTTAATTAGAGGAGGAACTTGCTAATACACTTCGAATTATCAACTCACTGTAAAGCAGACATGATCCCTTATGTACAGCCCAGTCCTTTTAACAACTGACTCCCCACCTCCCAGGCTGAACAGCAACCATAACACATTAATCAAGAGATCCATGTCTACAAAATTACTTGAGTACACTGGACAAAAGCACAGCACAAGTTGTCTGTCCACACAAAAACCAATTTTAACTAGAAAATGAGGCAAACTCTGCCTTAGAAGCATGCTCTCTGATAAAACACTGGTGTGTTTTTTAACAGTAAACCACTGAATATTTTACATTTATAGCAAGAGAGAAGTACTCCTCTCTTTGAGATAAGCTACTAAAATTATTTCAAGAGTGTACTATGCTCAGTGATATGCAATTTATAAATACATATTCTCAGACCTGCTTGAAGAATATGCCATCAGCTGTACCCACCAGCTACATCCTCAATAATGGAAATTACTGTAGCTGAAGGACGTTTTAAAGAGGAGGTCTTCAAAACAAATTCCCACTTAATGTTACTTACATATTACTTATTCATACGCAAAAGTGAGAAAACTTAGGACTATTCCTCAACATAAGGCTCTAGAAAAAAAAAAAATTACTTCATGTGGTGAAATAAACATGTTAAATACCAGCCAAGATTAAGAAACAAAAGTACATTTGTCATTCCGAAAGTTCCAACTGCAGACCTCCTGTTTCAAACTTTTGTTTTAGAGAACCTAAAATACAGCTTCTCATTCAAAACTCTTCAATCTTTCATCTTTGCCCCTTGAAAGAAGGCACTCAAATTAATTGCATGCTATCAGTAAAATTAAACACAGTCTACAAATTTATTTTCTCTGTGCCTACACAGAAATAACTGCCTTCAATTCCATAAAGGTTACCTAGATATAAGTCATTCCAAGCTCTCTGCTGGAGGATTAAGTTGTTTGATATCAGAGAACTTGCTAGTAGTGACATGTGATGGCAGGTAAAGCCTTCCCAGAAGTCTGCAAATCAGGAAGCATTGCAGATTCCTGAAACATTTCTGCACAGACATTGAGTATTTGATCACAACCCCAGCTCCTTTATTTTTATAAGAGGAGATCCATGTCTTCCTTTGAAGAACTTTAATTTGACACTCCTACAATCAGCTCATCTGAGGGCCTGCCGGATTGTGAATAAATATCACCTGTTTGAACACATGCAATAGCCTAACAAATAAGTTCCCAGATGCAGCTACGTGTACTTTTCTTTCCTCAACAAAGATAAGCATCTTTTGTGATTCACTACTATTTTACTTCCCTAAGAAGACCACCTGAATTTCATTCCCTATTTCATAGATACTCATTTTATACAACAGCATGGTACCCCTCCTGTGAAATCCTGCACTCAGGTGCACTAAGCCAACCTGATCAGGTAACACAGCTTACTCTCTCCTTGTGCAGTAACCAATTCCTTCAAAAGCAACATGGTCCCCTGTTTGGGGAGACCCAAACATGGTCTCCCTGCACAGCTGAGTCAAGAAAACCCACCAGATGCCTTTCATAGGCCCTCATCTTTGTTTGAACCACCTGGGTAGCCAGAAACAATCAATTTCTGTAGTTTCTCAAGGGCTGATTGTTCTGCAGTTCTGGAATAACAAATTCCCAAAGTCTCTTCTATGCTTTTTTAGTTTTGTGAAGAACCACACCATCATGAAGTCAGTTATAATTATATAACTCAGTGCATGACTGAAATAGTAAAAAAAAAAAAAAACCCTATAAATATAGTATTGTTCACTATGTCAATAGTTTGTAGGTCACAGAATCGATTGGTTAGTAGTACAGTCTCAAACCCCAGCTCAGTTATCCAATACTGAAAAATGTGTCGTCAGCTGAAGCAGGGTTTTGATTTATTTTTTTCATCCTTTTTTTTACTTTGTGCTGCAGCAGGCTATTTTAAAACTTCTTCTGACCAGGATAAATTAACAAGTTATATGTGAAACCAACACCTAACATATATGTATGAGAGGGTATTCGACTAGGTAACAAAATAAACATACTTATTCCAACCCAATATTTCTAGATCTCTGACAAGACAGGAGTAGTATTCTGGTGGCCTTGGTACATGCAGCTCTTGTGTATTCTTCAAAGCAATTTCCTGTTTAAAAGAATGTTAAAAACATCATTAAGGAAGATTTCAATGTTTTTGCATCTACTTAGTTATGTGATTTTTGCGATTCATTCAAAATATTAAACTTATGTAAAATTAACTGTACACTGCATTTGTTTTGTTATAGCCTCCAGCTAAAGCAGACAAAAGCTGTTTGGTAAATTACTTCAGATACTGCTAATGAAAACATCTGCAATTTAAAAAAAAAAACACAGATGTTGACAACAGTCTTCAGATGCAAATATCAAATGTGCCTCTTTTTCATCTAATAAATTGGAAGCCAAGCATCTTGTCTGAAAGAAAATTTCAAAAGAAGGTTCTGTGAAGCCCACAGCTGCCTCCTGAGCATCACAGCCACATAAGGAAACATGGAATCCCTCATATACAGCCACACACTGTCAGTCAAAAAGTTATCAGTGTCTCTGTTTTAATACAATAGGATCCCAGAGTTTGTGTACAGGCTTTCATTAGGCAGGTGCCTCCAAAGTTCTATGAAAAACTTCATACCAAATTACAGAGGAAAAACAACAGAAAAACAAACAAACACAAAGCCACGTGTTGCCCACCTTAGTGTTGCACTACTTGGACTTGAAAAGCATGCTTAAAATTTTGCTTACAGATCATATAAAGTGAGATCTGTTTCCAAAACTACAGTAACGATGAAGGATTACTTTCAAGAGCTGCTATCAACGTCACTCAGCCTCAGAGCTTTGTACCTGACAGATGTGGAAGACACTACTGAAGCAGCATCAGGAGCAAGGATTTTTTCATTATTATTAAACTTAATTCTACCCTGAGATGCACAATGAAAGTGGATAGTCAAACTGAAAAAAAAACAGTGTTCCAACAGCATACAGTGAAAAAGCGAAAACAGCTTGAGCAACACACTGATATTGTGTAATACTTTTCTTGTATGTTAAAAAAACATTAAAAAAAACACCACCACAACAAGAGAAAAAGCACAAGCATCGATATTCTGGATATTCTGCCACTTACCAAGACAGTTTTCAGCTCCACCACAAAACTGACAAGATCTGGACAACCGTGCAACCTCTGGAAGGAACAGAGCATTGTTTTCATATCATAACATTTAGTGGTAAATAATTCCAGTCTAAATATCTACTCTTCTGGTGTTATCAAGCCACTAACAAGGAAAAAAAAAAAAATCTCAACCACATAAAATTTTAAATACCTCAATTGAAAAACGAGCCTCCAGTTCAGGGAACCTCAGTGAAAATTAACTACCATCTTTGTCAAATATCATCACGTAACACATTTGTTACGTGATTTGTGAAGACTTCATACTTCATGCATTTATCTGTATTTAGGAAGACTTTTATGGACACTTCAGTTTCTACCAGAAAGAAGAGATGCTTCTGAATTGCTCAAAACATTTTCAGTTCAATTTTCTTTAAGAACTCTCAAGAACCACCTACTTCCAGATACCGCACATTCTAAAGGATCCTAAACATATTTATGCTCCTGGTTCTGTAGCTCTGTAACTTAAGATACTCCAGAGCTGCAACTCTTGTCCTACAAAGCAGCACAAAGTCTGAGAGATGCCATCTGCACATTTGGCAGATGTTTCCTTACAATATCCTCCATGGCTGGAGGGCAGTTATATCCTTGCTCTAAAAGTTTCTCCAGGACAGAGAGGTTTAACTTAGATTCCTTGACTGCCCACAACACAGAATGAGCTACATAAATCAACAACTTCTGTGATTTTTTTCCTTTATGCACTATGAACAATTTATTGCATATACAGAGAGAAATTAAGGAAAGTGTAAGATGTCAGCTGTAATTTATTATGAGTTCTAACTTAACCTTCAAAAATGAACAAAAGGAAAACAAACAAACAAAAAGCCTCACTCCAAACCTCGAATAAAAAGCGACTGTTTTCTAATTCCAATCCATCTCACCTCACAGCAGTCTGCAAATACTCAATAGCACATCTTGCCCACAAGGTGAAATTAGAATTCTTTAACACTTTCAGAACAAGCGTGAGTAGAAGTTTCACAAATCATACACACACACACACTTAAGAGAATCATCATAGATAGACATCTAACAGAAATGGTTTTAGAAGCAGCATACCTGTTTCAAAATATGCCGATATCCATGAAGGATCTTCTTCAGCTGCCAGCCACACTCTATCCTGGACAAACAGTACTTTGTATTTATTTTAAATTCATGCTACATGATTTTGAGAAAGGATCACAAAGTTTGGTGCCAACAACATAGAAGGAATTAAACAATACTTCAAATTTCTTTGAGATTTCATATTCAAATACATTTCAAATTTTCAAATGTCACTATCCACAGCCCATTAGAAATTAAGCCTCTTTTTTTGCTGAAAGCAACATAATTCTTCCAAGCTAATATGACTTCATAAAAAAATACCAGTATTTTAAAACTCAAGCCTGAAAATGTCAGTTACTTATAATGGCGTTCTGGCTAGCTGATCTAGAATGTAAAAGCTACCTAATATCACTTGTTCACAGTTCACAGCAGGTAGAAGCATAGAGTGGAATGCCAAGAACGAATGTATGCATGCATACATACAGTGCACATCCCTAAATACCACTGTGACAAACAACTGCACCAATAAGAACAGGGCTTTTAAAGAGAAGCTCAGTAATAGCATAGCATTTTAACATCAGTATATAACTCCTTTAATTTACAACTCTGCATCTTCTGTTTTCCAAATGGTGACGTATAAATAGTTTGATCTAAATAAACATTTTCTCAAGTACACTGACTTATATAAAAATAGCCAATTAATTAAAACAAAATATTTTGATACAGTTGATATTTATTATCACTGTTTATTAGCGTTTATTAACATTCATACTGGAAAAAGGTACCAATTAATACACATATTCATCATTGCTTTCATCAAATATGCTTGCTTACATACACTCACACATCTTTTTCCATATGACTATCTTACCTTGCATTTTTCAGTTGAGAATCTGTTGGTAAAAGTATCCGGATGTGGAAGTCTCTACCCTTGAAAATAAGCATTTAGTTAGTAGGAAGGCCAGCAAAGAAACATTGTTTGATACTGTGGGCAATACTTCCTGAAAGTATTGACTGCTAAGCAAGAAAATTTCTCTTCTGTGACTTTCAGGAATATTACGCAGAATTTATTCATTTAGAAAAAAAAAAGGCAGTATGAGTAACAGGTAGGAATAATCCTGGTTTTAATTCTCAACTTGAAATATTCTTGATCTCTGTAACTCACAGTATTCAATAAGAATGTTTTCAGTAGATCATATTTTATAAAGAAAAGTAATTCATTTAAAAAAGAAAAAAAGCATTACTCAGATCTGGACATGCCACAGTCCAAGTCATGCTGAAGTCTGTGAGAACGTCTTTTCAACTCAAGGAAGAGAGTAGACTTTTATTATAAAAGTACTATGCTAAAAAGGAACTTGGGCACTTACGCACAGAAGACTTTCAGCAACTTAGAAGCCATAAACTCAAATAGTCTCAACCACATTAACATACTTCTTGGCCCCACTGGTGCAGTCTTTACAAAGCAGCTCCTAAACACCGTTCACTTCTATTTTTATTAATTGCCCCTATTCATGATCTTGCCCCAACATTCTCAAAGGATTATGAAAACAGAATTGAAATAAAGGTTTGTAAGACACCTCCCAGAAGTGGACAATGAACTTATCTCAAAACTTCAGATTCTCTTCCATCTCGGCACACCTTGAACTACTACCACAGACTCTGACATTTCTTCAGAAGAAAGGTAAGAACAACAGCAAATATATTCTAATTTTGTTTTGCCTTGACCCCAGCAAGGCTTTCAATACCTTTTTCCATAAGAGGCTCTCAGTGAGGTGGACTGAAGGCTGTTAAAGGTGCCAGGCTCTAAAGGTTGTGCTCAGCATGACAATGTCCAGATGGAAGCCACTGACTAAAGGCACACACCAGGGGTCAACACTACTAAACCCTAGTTATTGACCCAGATGAGGGGACACTGCAGTCTCAGCAAGTCTGCAGAGGACAGAAGACTGGAGGAAGCAGCTGATATGACATGAACTGGTAATAATACCATGCACCAAAGTACTAAGCAAGTAGAGGGCAGCTCTGCAGAAAAGGCCGTGTTTGATCCCAGTGGGCACAGAGCTGACCTCGAGCCAGCGGTACGCCCTTGCAACAAGGGAGGTGAAGTGCCTCTAATGCTACATTAGACAGAGCTGCCAGCAGGCCCAGGGGCAATGTTTCCTCTCTGCTCAGGGGTGGTAAGGCATTCCTGGGATGCAGTAGAGACACACTGAAGTTAGACCATGGAGAGCCAAGAGGGTGATTTAAGCATCTGAAGTACCCTTAAAGCCAGTGTGTACAAATTACACACAGTTGGGGGGAAGAGCAGCATCAGACACTGTAGTAGAGCCCTACAACGCCACACTGTTGGTGCACCAGCTCGGGGAGAACACAGATGAAACCTACTGTATTGATAACGAAGCTCTCTATGACATATGCTTCAGAACACTGAAGTTAACTATGCCAACATACAGTGATCTGAACCATTTAGTGTCAGCCACCATGAGCAGCGTCACCACCTGCCTGCCTGCTTAATGCCGACCTGCGGAAGCTAGCAGTGAATAATGGCTCCCTTCCACCTGCACTTTTTCATGCCTGGCTTTGCCCCTCTCACAAGCCACGGCAGCCAGCAGTACTGTGCTCTGACCGTCCCAGAGCTCACGCAGCAAATGTTTGATGCCAAAAACATGATGGCTGCGCGTGACCCACAGCATGGCCACTACCTGACCATAGCTGCTGTTTTCAGAGGCCGTATGTCCATGAAAGAGGTAGATGAGCAAACATCCAGAACAAAAATAGCAGTTACTTTGTTGAGTGGATTTCTAATAACGTTAAAACAGCGTTCTGTGACATTCCACTTCATGGCCTGAAAATGTCTGCCACGTTCATTGGTAACAGCACAGCCATCCAGGAGATGTTCAAATGCATTTCAGAGCAGTTTACAGCCATGTTCCACTGAAAGGTTTTCCTGCACTGGTACACGGGGGAGGGCATGGACGAGATGGAATTCACAGAGGCTGAGAGCAACATGAACGACCTGGTGTCTGAGTATCAGCAGTACCAGGACGCTACTGCTGAGGAGGAGGGGGAGTTTGAGGAAGAGGCTGAGGAGGAGGCAGAGTAAGAGCTATGCTGATGACACCTGTAAGTTTTGTTTAAAGCTGTATGAACTGTCATTCAAAACTTCTGTGTTGTGTTCCTTCTCTTGTCTTCAAGTCACTTCCAATGCTGTATAGGCACCATTAAAGCACTTTTCACAGTGGGGAAAAAAAAAAAAAAAAAAAAATTCCTGACAAAGAGAAAAGAACACATGGTCAGACTCAATGGAGTGACACACACCCAAGGGACAAGAGGCAGTGGGTATAAGTTTAAATATTGGAATCTTCACTTAGATGCAGTGAGGTTGGGGGAGAACAACAACAACAACAACAACAAAAAACCCACAAGAGAAACACTTGTTGGTAGTGTAGGTGGTCAAAGACTGGGTCTACTCGCCTGAGAGGTCCTGGGGCTTCCATTCCTGGAGTTTATCCAAAACCTGAATGCACACAGCCTGCCCTAAGTCTCTGCCAAGGGACTCCAGAGAGTCCTACCACATCTGCGATCCCCATCAGCAAAAACAAAGCGCCTGCCCCAGAGCAGAACACAGCCCACTGGAGCACCAACTGCTTCCAAACTCCTCCGAAGGCTGAGCCTTTCACTAAGATCGTCAGTAACTTCAGACCCTCGCTACACCGCAGCCCCAGCCTCGATCCCACAGCCGCATCAGAGAGCAGCCGCTCACGCTAGCGCCTTGTTTGTCACGGCAGAGCCGGGCTGCGACCACACACGCTACAGAGCCGCGGCCGCAGCGCGGCACCCCCTCGCCTCACACGGAGCCGGGCGCCTCCGGGCAGCGCGGCGGCCCCGCTGCGCCGGGCTCCATTCAGAGGCCCTCACACAGCCGTCGAGTAGCGCGACGCGAGCGGAGCCGGTACCTGCGCGCTGACGAAGCCCTCGTAGGCCGTCCCCTCGCCGTTCTGAGGCAGCAGCAGCGGGCACTGGCGGAACAGAGATCCCCGAGCCGCCATGCCGCCACAAGTCCGCGGCCCGCCACCGTTCGAACAGCGCCGAGGCCCCGCCCATCAGGCTGCGCATGCGCGCGAGGCGCAGGGGCGCGCCGTGCGTTGGCGCCGGGCTGCGCTGCTTCTCCCGCCCGTCTGTCAGGCGGCCGCTGTGTGAGGCGCGCGCTCCTTCCCGCTTCGGGACGTCCTGAGGAAACGGGGCTGAAGGAAGCCCTCGAGTGGGGATCGTGATCTACAGCCAGCCATACGGCGATAAGCAGTTCGCGGTCACTGTGCTTGGGGAAGTCCGAAAAATGAGTTTTAAACAAGCCTCGGAGGGTTATTATATGCAGGTTGCTCTGAAAGTAATGTCTCCCATTTATTAACACGGAAATTACAGCAAAGCGCACAATAACGCTGTCAAAACACAGATCTCTCCGCTACAAGGCACTCTTTTTCGACGGTCGCCATCAGTAGAGATGCATTTTCTCCAGCAATAAGCAAGAGCTCTTCGTTTTGTGGTGCAACAGCCGGGCATGGCTGCCTGCAACATGGCCACTGCAGCATCCACCACCTCACTGCACTCACACCCACTGTCTGATCTCCATCCTTGTTCAGCAAGCGTCAGTGAATGTCAGTGGTGCTGTTTTTTCTACCTGGAGGAATTCAGTGATGCTCCTTTTCTTCTTAAGAACTTCCACGTCAGATGCCGTGCTGTCACAGTGCCCCTGTGTCTCATGGCAACAAAATGTAATGGAATATTGGCAGGAAGGTTCAACCTCTACTGCCACACAGACAACATCTACCTCTGATGTCATGGGCCATTGTAATAAATAAGGCATTACTTTTGGAGCAGTCCTCATACATGTTTCAAGAGGCCCTACAAACTTGCCTATAACTCAGGCTGTCGTATACCTTTAAAACAGTGCATCTGAACCTGCAAAAAAGTGCAGATTTCCAGCAAATTTTCAGTGTTGCTGGGAAAGACGCGTTCAGTTCCTTGTTAGAACCAAAGGTTGTCATCCTGATGTTGCTATAGAATGCCCCATCCAAAGCAAGATTCAAACCAAGAAAAGTTTTCAAGTACATGCACTAACAGGTTTTAAATGCCATTATGTTTTACCTGTGCTCATAGTTTCCTCCATAAAGCTGTTCATCACAGCAAGATGAGGTTTGACGGGAGTACTTCACAAGGCAAAGGAGTCCTGATTTGATTTTTCAGCCACAGGTCACCTTTATTAGTCTGATTACAATCATTGCTTGCCAGAAGAATCACAAGGCATGTTATTAATTGTTTGTCCATTCAAATATGATTTTCAGGTAGTTAAGAAGTCAGAAAATAAAATCATGAATAGATGTCAAGATCCTCAGTATGGAGACTGGACTCTTGAAAGCAGTAATTTCTGAATATTCAATAAGCTAGATTTTGTTACTAAAGTTATCCCGTGAAGTCAGGGACAGCAACCGCATTCATCAAAAAAAAAAAAAAAAAAAAAAAAAAAAAAAAACAAATAAAATGAAAGCAATTAGTAACTTAAGAAAGTGACATTGTTTCCATGAATCATTTTTAAGCTTGATTTTTTATATATGTGCCTATTGTGAAACGCATCCTTAGAAAGTTTGCAGATGACACCCAGTTGGACGGAGGTGTCAATGTGCCTGAGGGTAGGAAGGCCCTGCAGAGCGATCTGGAAAGGCTGGATTGCTGAGCTGAGGCCAATGGGACGAAGTTCAACAAGTCCAAGTGCCAGATCCTGCACTTTGGCCACAGCAGCTCCTGGCAATGCTACAGGCTTGGGCAGAGTGGCTGGGAGACTGCATAGAGGAAATGGACCTGGGGGTATTGATCAGTGCTTGGCTGAACATGAACCAGCAGTGTGCCCAGGTGGCCAAGAAGGCCAATGGCATCCTGGCTTGTATCAGAAATAGTGTTGCCAGCAGGAGCAGGGCAGTGATCATCCCTCTGGACTCAGCTCTGGTGAGGCTGCATCTCAAGCGCTGCGTTCAGTTTTGGGCCCCTCACTGCAAGAAGGATTCAGGCACTGGAGCATGTCCAGAGAAGGGCAGTGAAGTGCCTGAGGAAGCTGGCATTTTTCAGTCTGGAGGAGTCTCAAGGGTGACCTTATCACTCTCTACACCAACCTGAAGGGAGGTTGTGGTGAGGTGGGGGTTGGCCTCTTCTCCTGTGTAACTGGTGATAGGACTGGAGGGAATGGCCTCAAGTTGCTCCAGGGCAGATTCGGGTAGGATGTTAGGAAATACTTCTCCAAGAGAGTGGTCAGGTGCTGGAACAGGCTGCCCAAGGAGGTGGTGGAGTCACTGATCCTGGAGATGTTCAAGAAATGTTTAAATGTTGTACTGAGGGACGTGGTTTAGTGGGAAATATTGGTGGTAGGTGGACAGTTGGACTGAATGATCTTGGAGGCCTTTTCCAACCTTGGTGATTCTTTGATTCTAAGAAAATAAGGGTGCGTTATTCTTCACATTAGTCTCCCCAGCATAGAACAATCAATTTAGAAATATGTAAAATTGCTAGTACTGTCCTTCATCATAGCTCACTGTCATTTCATTCATCTTGCCCCTAAGAAATGACCTTTTCTGTGCATATTCCCACCTTTTTCCACAAGTCTCCGGAGTGACAGAATCTCATCCTAATCCCATTTCCATTTAGATGTTACAGAAAAGCATTGTAGACCTCAGATGGAATAAGTAATCATAATGGAAAGATAATAATATGTTTATGAGATCTGGATTTTATAATAGCAAATTGAAAAATTACAATAGTATTTCAAGCCACTGAAGGTCATTGTTACTAAGTGTGCAAGGCTGCCAATCAAATGTTTTCAAACATTATATTTTAATACGTAATGTAACTATTTCACGGAGCACCTCTTTTCTGAAACACCTCCTCTTCTGCAGAGTAATCATAAATCTGGTGGCCAAAGCAGTAGTTGCTTGTAAGGAAAAGCCACAGTAAAAAATATTTACTGTATTTTATCTGTCTTTTAAGCAGAACTAAAATCACAGAACTTCACAGGCCTCTACAAACTGCACAATAGGCCACAGTGTAAGAATTCCAGTCCTAGCAAATGCTTAAAAATGATATAGAGAAAGACTTCAATGAACAAAAGAATGCTTTGAATAGTATATAATGGTTTCTATTTTCACTGAAGTCAAATCAACTTGCTTATTCTTAAAAGCTACACCAGAAGTGTCATATCTTTATCTGATCAGAACACACTGATAAACAGTGAAACTGTTTGCCCTAGACAAAAACTAACGTTTAAACCCTATCCTCAGCTAATGAAGGAGCTTCACCCCCCCCCTCCGTCCCCCCACACATCAGAGCTTCAGTTTTCCACTGCTTGAAAGCCCAACTCCACAACTCAGCTGCACTAGCAGCCCTTGGCAGTACACAGACCTTTCTGTGATTAAACCATTGGGCTACGGTTGTCTGAAAGAAGTTTTCTGGTACAACTGCTCCACCTGAATGTCTGGTTCACTACTGCAAAAGACAGTTATGTTCTTCCCTTCACCCAGCTCTCAGCCATGCAGCCCCTCCTCCCTTCTGCCCTCTCTGGTTCCTGATCGATCTCCTTGTAAACTAGATCCATTTGTTTGTTGATCAAAAACTGATTGCATTTTTCATGAATTCGTTTTAGGCAAATGTGCCTTGCTGAAGCTGTGATGCAAGCACTAGCGCTGACATGAAGAAAGCAGCCATAACCCAAGCTACTACCTTTGGAAACAGTGAGATGTTACTAACAGTCACTAAGATCAGTCACTAAGAAAAAGACAGTTGAGAACCACCGTGCTTCCATTCTACCACAGTCCTCCCAGTCCACAGCCCATTTTGGGCAGCTTATGCATATCCCCTCATCTTACCCACGCAATTTTTGCTAGAAAATATTTCTAGTGATTATTATGAAGTTGTCTTCCATTGCAATTTATTTCTGGCTATTTAAAACCATTTTGCAAGGTTAGATAAACACTGGATATTTTAAAAGGTTTCAGGTCTAGAGGGCTATCAAAACTCGCATTTGTGTTTGTACATATATACAATATCGTGGCACTCTGTTTGGCAAATGACCTTGTGAAATGACTGATGTATCAGCGTTAATGCACACAAATTAATTTCCACGCATAAAGTTTAAAACTTCAAGCCCAATTACATCTTCCCAAATGTTGGGAATACTTCCTTTGCAATCAGTGGTATCAATGGAAGATGAAACCAATCTGTATTTTATACAAATTCTAAACACACAAAAATATGCGCTTTATCTCTTTCAAACCTTGCAGAGCTCAAACTCTTGAAGATCTTCCAAGCAGCCAGATGAAAGTTGCCTTTCAGAACCAGGGAACATATATTGTTAGAAATTCCAAAAGATGCTGGGCCAAAATCTGGCCTTGCTTTTGCCACTGTCAAATGAGGATATTTCAATGGAGATGTGTATGTATGCACGTCCGTGTCAACATAATAATGATAAATATGTTGCAAGATAGGGTATAATGTTGACATACTCTTTCCTTCAAGCAGAATTCCTAAGAAAATCAAGTTGAAGCACTGTCTTGTTCCAGCCAGAAGTTTAATAACCTCCCCAGACATTTGGCAGACACTTCAGGATAGATTTGATCAAGATCAGAATCCTCGGATTTCGTTGTAGCTGAATCAAAGCAAAACTGAGGTTGAAATGAACTATGTTACTAACTATCATTGTATTCCTTTGCGTTACGATACACTGTTATGACTGGCTATGTCTTAGCCCTAGTATCCAATTTAAATCAGTATTTTCTATTGAAATGAGATATGATCCAAAATGAGGGAAGTGATGAAGACAAATCACAGATAATAATTTGTCCTATATTTTCAAGGCTTCCTCGCACTCAGTTTAGAAAGCTTCAAAATAATTTTTTTGCCACGAAACTGAAGTTTTTCATACATTTCATGGATGCGAAAACAAAGGCTCTAAATTTATATCCATTTTTTGATAGTTATTTTGCATTCCCATATTATTGGAAAGTGCAAAATACACAGACAGTGAACACTAATTTTTAGGATGCTAGGGTCAGAAAGATGAGTCATTGTTGCTTAGTGTGTTACAAACATCTTTTATTCCTTTTGCTTCGTGAACCTTTTGAAAGAGTTCCCTGAAAACTCAGAGAAAATTGAGCCATTTTCTATGGACAGTAGTCTATAAATCCAGGCAAATCCGTTCTTTTTCATAGGAAGAAAGTTGAATGCTTACTGTTCTGTCTAAACTTAAAGTTGTATGTGATCAGCGGCTTAGAAACTCATTGTATCTGCATATGTACTTCACAAAGAAAGGTAACGTTTGCCTAGATTACTTTGCAAGCCAGCAGATGCAACCCTAGTGATTTTATGCTAAGCAAAAAGTTTTCATTATCCGCTTTATTGCATCCAACTTTATAATAGTTTAAGTAAATGCATAAGAGCACAGACTATAAAGTGCAGAGAATACTGTGCAGAAATTAAAAAGAAAAAAGAAAAATACATAATGTATGATGTAAAAAGCAACAGATAAAGAAAATTAAAAGGATTTTACTAGAGAAAAACAATTTCATTTTATTGTAAAGCTCTAAATGAATAAAATAAAGTCTTTGAATGTGAAGATGATTAAAAAGACAAAATCATTAGCTAGAGATATTTACAAGTTTAGACTTTCATTTTGATTGTAATTTTAATTAGCTGGACACTGAGGGGGGATGAAAATGAAAGCCTACATCATCTACTTACTCTTTAAATTGCATTCCACCTTAATTTTCTGCTCTTCAGTTCTTAATTTTCTCTATTTTTGTTCTAAGTAATCCAGTTATCGGAATAAAGTGATTTTCTCTCAGCCAGGTTTAACATTCAGTGTTTGAATCTGTGAACCAAAAGTTCACCCCTCTGCTTCAATTTTCATTCTTTCAATAGCAGAAAACTCTACAGGAAACTTTTCCACTCTTTTGTCTGTGCAGCAGGGTTCTTTATGTACACACGACAGCTACGTAGCTAATAACAAAGGATTCTATTCTAAAAATAATTACATTCCACTTACAGTTTCCCATGGAATTTACTCATAAAATGCAGGATGCACCAGAAGATTAAATGCCATTTTCCTGTTCATTAAGGCCATTTTTCTAAATGTAACTGAGTTATTTGCCTCTTTGTCTTGAAAGAACCACATACCCAAGAAGTGGTTAGAGTCAGTTTATTCTTAAACAAAAGAGCTAATTGCATTTAAGCTATGTCTGCAGCGTACAGTTAACTTACACATTTGTTCCTTGGTTTCAGGCCATGCCTAGATACTTCTTTCTGAAACAGCTGTACTGGATGCTGAGAAAAATGTTGACCCCTGACTTTCTCTTTCGTGCCAAAAAATGCTTCCCCAGCTGATTTGTGTAGGTGAAGATACGCAGTGGATCCTCCTGCTTCCAGCAAAGCTGTTCGGGTTGATTTAAATATCTCATGCAGCTGCTTAAAGAAGATCATGGTACCTTTACCAGAAAAACTCTGGATGCAGAAATCCAGAGCTGAGACAGGTGCTGCAGGTGCATAAGTGAGACAGTGTAGACCATGTGAGAACAGCCTCACCATCAAGCCTTACCACAGAGTCACAGAACATCCTGAGTTGGAAGGGGCCCACAAGGATCACCAGAGAGCAGTGTTGCCCATGCACACCCTGTGTGCTACCATGAGGAGCTGTGGAGTGCCATGAGGTCTTTCAGATCTTTATTAGAAGAATCACTGAAAACACATTAAAGAGAACCTTTCTGGGGGAGGATGAATCCTCCTCCACCAAAGAAGCTTAGGCTTCAGGGGAGCAGCAGAGAACCTGAACCAATGGAAACTGACCCACATGAAGATGACGTCAAGCCTGTGGAGGTGGATCTACCTCCAGAGGAAGGACCAGTGGAGGTGGATTGGAGGTGGATCCATCTCCATCAGGCCTGGGCAAGCACTATAACATCATGCTTGCCCAGTGACATCATCATATCTGTTGGCAGTGCAGCAGGGGCTCTCAATTTCCATCTCGGTGTTGAAATGTCATCATCTGCCAGAGAGCTCCTGTGCCAGCTGCTGCTCCCTAGCTGCCTTCCTTCTCATCTCCCATTCTTGCCATTCCTCAGCACCTCTCCCCTCTTCTTTCCTGCTTTGGCAGGAC
This sequence comes from Lagopus leucura, assembly GCF_019238085.1. Taxonomy (NCBI): domain Eukaryota; kingdom Metazoa; phylum Chordata; class Aves; order Galliformes; family Phasianidae; genus Lagopus; species Lagopus leucura. The sequence continues at coordinate 101,355,785 of NW_024962252.1, forward strand.
TCGATGATCTCTGGAGGTCCCTTCCAACCCCTACAATTCCGTGATTCTGTGATTCCCAAGTTCTGAGGAGAAGGGAAGGGATAGGACTGGGACTGGTGTTCACAAAACTGATGTGCTGGGACAACAGGAGCAGATCAGCAGACAGCCTCAAGCTACCTGCCACCTCAAGGTGAGCCCTGAGGAAGAGGGCAGGACTGGGACTGGTGTTCTCTGAGCTGCTGTGTGGACAGCCCTGAGCTCCCTGCAGCCTCCCAGTGGTGTCAGAGAAGCTACAGATGCAGCTGTTCCTTCGGAGAAGAAGAAGAATTTGGTTTGGTCAGGAAGAAGGGCTGAAGTTCAGCATGAAAGTCCATTCCAGTTGTTCCATTAGGACTCTTTTTGAAGCCAAATAAACAGTTTAAAGGGACGATACAATTTAAAAGGACAATAATAATAACAATAAAAAAGTAAAGCCAGTAAGTGCCCCTCTGTCTTTGGTACTTCAGGGTCTGCCCTGGGACTGCTGTGTGCCATCCCACTGTGTCCAGTGGGAACAGCTTTGCCCCAGAGGTGAATCTCAGCCGAGGTCTGCACTCACTGCTGCCTCCTGCAGCTGCCAGCCCTGTCCACCCCTGACAGGCAGTGCCTGAGCAGGTCTTTACTCAGCACTGCTACGCTTGCTCCAAAGCTTGTTTGCATGATAGCAGTGTGGGGTATACCAAAACAAGTCATTTTCATACATAGCTCCTAAAGGCTTTCTTCTTGCTCTTTCAAAATGATTTCACATCTTGCAGCAAATTTAAAGAAAACAATCACAGACTTCTTACAACAGAAGTTCTCTTTTCACAGCCAGGAATGGCTGGTGGATGCCAAATGATAAAGAGCATCATCCCCTCACATCTTTACAGAAGGGAAGAGCTATGACACCCCAAAAAAAGAAAAAAAAACCCCAACACCTTCAGACAGAAATACAGTAGAGGCCCAAGCCTCCTAGGTCTTCTGACTCCAATACCACAACTATTACTGAGTTTTTCAAAGGTTTTGTGTTTCTTGACATCTTTCATGTCTATATTTCATGTGCCATTGATTCCTGAAAGAAATTAAAATAATCCACAATGATTCTTGCCAGACCAAAATTACACAGACACTGAAATTAAGGCCAGTTTCCCATTAACAGGTCTGTCAATTTAACCTTTTTCATTACCCAAGTCAGTGGCATAAATTACGAAAAGAAAGCAGAAGGAGTCAGGATAACGTCTGACAGGTAAGATGAAAAGCAGAGTATGTATGAGTACAATTCCAGTGTCTGTAACTACTAGGATAGAAACTATGTATAAAAAGAACCATCATCTGAGAAAACTCTATTCCTGGAGCTTGCAATCACAGGCATACCTTCATACCAAGGCCCAGCAGACTTTCCTAGTCAGTACATATGTCTGACCCCAGACCACCAAGACCATAAGCAGAAAGTATCACGACTGGTCAGCTAATCTTCTCAACTGCCTCCAAAGCAAGTTCAATTGATTCCACTGCAAAGCTTATCTACATGAAGGATTCCTCAGAATTTCCAAGCCTTCCCCTTAACATGTCCTGTTGAGATTCTTCTGCAAAGTTGACTTGTAGGACAACTTGTTGGCCCACAAGGGAGAGCTGGAGAAATGCTATAAAGGGACTATCAACTCATTAGGTCTTTCATCTGCACTGAAAATAGATTTTACACAGGGGGGAGCAAACTTGTATTTCTGCCAGATTAGCTGATTTGGGCTATCTGCACTGCAAATTATGGGTTCTTTGAAAGCTCGGCTGAAGAGTTAATGTTTTTTTCGGTATGTACTTTCTCCTTTGCAAATAATTTCCCTTAGAAACAATTTAGTCCTGAAAGATGTTATATGCCCTTATCATAAGACATGATTATTTTTAGCTGGCTAAAAGCCAGCAAGCTTAGTTTTGGTCTTGACAAGATCATTGTGGAAAATACTGTGATGCACCCTAGCTGCAAATGGGCAGTCATTTGAACATGACTAAAATAGACTAATGCTAAGAAGGGAGGAAGGGAGGAAGGGCGGAAGGAAGGGAGAGAAATAGGCAGGGAAGAAGCAAGGGAGGGAGGGAGGGAGGGAGGGAGGGAGGGAGGGAGGGAGG